>NC_084747.1:50783965-50996465 GCF_033978785.1 Entelurus aequoreus | reverse complement strand
ATAGCACTTTTTCTCTAGTGACTCAAAGCGCTTTACATAGTGAAACCCAATATCTAAGTTACATTTAAACCAGTGTGGGTGGCACTGGGAGCAGGTGGGTAAAGTGTCTTGCCCAAGGACACAACGGCAGTGACTAGGATGGCGGAAGCGGGGATCGCACCTGCAACCCTCAAGTTGCTGGCACGACCACTCTACCAACCGAGCTATACCGCCCCCTTAATCACCGATACCGATATCAACCTTTACCGATGTACCGTATTTTCCGCACCATAAGCCGCACCTAAAAACCACAATTTTTGTCAAAAGCAGACAGTGCGGCTAATAATCCGGAGCGGCTTTTGTACGGATTAATATTCGTTTTCATAAAGTTTAGGTCTCGCAACTACGGTAAACAGCCGCCATCTTTTTCCCCGTAGAAGAGGAAGCGCTTCTTCTTCTACGATAAGCAACCGCCCCCATAGAGGCGGAAGCGCTTCTTCTTCTACTGTAAGCCAAGGTGAGCATCCGCCCCCGTAGAAAAGGAAGCGCGCGAAAAATACGATTCATTTCTTTTGTGTGTTACTGTAAAGACGACCACAAAATGGCTCCTACAAAGAGACACGCGTACAACGCAGAGTTTAAACTCAAGGCGATAAGTCACGCAGAAGAACACGGAAATAGAGCAGCAGCGAGAGAACTGAACATAAATGAATCGATGGTGCGTAGGTGGAGGAAGCAACAAGATGACCTGCGCCAAGTACAGAAGACAAAACTGAGTTTCCGAGGGAACAAAGCAAGATGGCTACAGTTGGAGGACAGACTCGAACAGTGGGTTGTTGAGCAGAGAGCAGCAAGCAGAAGTGTTAGTACCATCACTATTCGAATGAAGGCAACAGCGCTAGCAAGCGAACTTCACTTGGATGATTTTAAAGGTGGTGCTTCTTGGTGTTTTCGGTTCATGAAAAGACGCAATCTCTCCATCCGCACACGGACTACTATTTCACAGCAACTACCAAAAGACTTTAAAGAAAAGCTGGCTACTTTTCGCACGTATTGTAAAAACAAGATAGCTGAAAAAAAGATCCGGCCAGAGCACATCATCAACATGGACGAGGTTCCCCTCACTTTTGATATTCCTGTGAACCGCACCGTGGATAAAACAGGAGCACGTACGGTAAATATTCGCACCACAGGGCATGAGAAGTCGTCTTTCACAGTGGTCCTAGCTTGTCATGCTAATGGACAGAAACTTCCACCCATGGTCATTTTCAAAAGGAAGACATTGCCAAAAGAGAACTTTCCAGCCGGCATTATCATAAAGGCTAACTCGAAGGGGTGGATGGATGAGGAAAAGATGAGCGAGTGGTTGAAAGAAGTGTATGTGAAGAGACCGGGTGGCTTTTTTCACACAGCTCCATCCTTGTTGATTTACGACTCCATGCGTGCCCACATAACTGATGGTGTAAAAAAACAAGTGAAACACACTAATTCAACACTCGCCGTCATTCCGGGTGGATTAACCAAAGAACTCCAACCACTGGATATTGGTGTAAACAGGGCATTTAAAGCTCGACTGCGAACGGCGTGGGAACGATGGATGACCGAAGGCGAGCACACCTTCACTAAAACAGGGAGACAGCGCCGGACAACATACGCCAACATCTGCCAGTGGATTGTAAATGCCTGGGCGGATATATCGGTCTCAACTGTGGTCCGAGCGTTCCGGAAGGCAGGAATCACGGAACTGCTGGACAACAACAGCGACACTGACTCTGATGACTTCGACGAGACGGAGCCAGCCATTTTGGATGCCGTGTTCGCCCAACTTTTTAATTCAGACACCGAAGAAGAAGAATTCGAGGGATTTATGGATGAAGAATAACTTCAGAAAGTGAGCTTGAAATGTTTATTTTGTGTGTTGTGTGACATTATCGTTCGAGCAACGTTGAGTTATTGATGTTGCTATTGCTCTGCACTGTACTATTTTGAGTGTTACTATTTTTGTGATTGCACATTTGCACGTTACTTGATTGCACATTACATTTTGGGAGTGAACAGAGTTGTTAGAACGCTGGTTTTTAATATATTAAAGTTTGACTGACCTCCATCTGACTGTTTTTTTGACATTCCCTTTAGCGCAGCGTAGGTGCGGCTAATAGCCCCGGTGCGGCTAATGGGTAAACAAAGTTTTGAAATATGCCGTTCATTGAAGGTGCGGCTAATAATACGGGGCGCCTTATGGTGCGGAAAATACGGTATACAGTTGTGGAATGAACACATTATTATGCTTAATTTTGTTGTGATGCCCCGCTGGATGCATTAAACAATGTAACAAGGTTTTCCAAAATAAATCAACTCAATTTATGGAAAAAAATGCCAACACGGCACTGCCATATTTATTATTGAAGTCACAAAGTGCATTATTTTTTTTAACATGCCTCAAAACAGCAGCTTGGAATTTGGGGGGTGGGGGGGTTAGCCTCAAGTATGCCTCGGCCAATAAATGCTTTAAAATGTAATATCGGAAATTATTGGTATTGGTTTCAAAATTATCGGTATCAGTTTCAAAAAGTAAAATGTATGACTTTTTAAAACGCCGCGCTGTACACGGACGTAGGGAGAAGTACAGAGCGCCAATAAACCTTAAAGGCACTGCCTTTGCGTGCCGGCCCAATCACACAATATCTACGGCTTTTCACACACACAAGTAAATGCAAGCCATACTTGGTCAACAACCATACAGGTCACACTGGGGGTGGCCGTATAAACAACTTTAACACTGTTACAAATATGCGCCACACTGTGAACCCACACCAAACAAGAATGACAAACACATTTTGGGAGAACATCCGCACCGTAACCCAACATAAACACAACAGAACAAATACCCAGAACCCCTTGCAGCACTAACTCTTCCGGGACGCTACAATATACACCCCCGCTACCCTTCCCCCAACCCCGCCCACCTCAACCTCCTCATAGTCTCTCTCAGGGAGAGCATGTCCCAAATTCCAAGCTGCTGTTTTGAGGCATGTTAAAAAAAAAAAAATGCACTTTGTGACTTCAATAATATGGCAGTGCCATGTTGGCATTTTTTTCCATAACTTGAGTTGATTTATTTTGGAAAACATTATTACATTGTTTAATGCATCCAGCGGGGCATCACAACAAAATTAGGCATAATAATGTGTTAATTCCACGACTGTATGTATCGGTTGATATCAGTAATTAAGAGTTGGACAATATCGGAATATCGGCAAAAAAGCCATTATCGGACATCCCTATTGTGTACCATTTAGGTGTTTTGATCAGACAATCGGAACTAGTAATTTTACATTAACAACTACTGTGCTGATTTTGTTAAACTGTCAATAACACTAATAATAAATAATTGAATTTACAGTTAATCCATGTATTAGTATCGGCTGATTTCACTCATGGATAATCGATTTCGGAATCATCCGCATTAAACCCTGATCGAAACCTCCTCATGACACTTCAAAAGAAGCTACCGCCATATCTAGTGGCGTTAGTAAAAACTAAACTAAACTAAAGCATTTACAGTTAAAAGTGATAGGGGGCCACACCTGCTGGTGTGTGGTCAGGTAGTCTACGATGTTGGTGTGCCCCGTCACGCTAGCAGACAGCAGTGGGGTCATGCCGTAGCCGTCCTGCTCCATGGTCGCTTTGTACTGCAGCAGCATCCGCATGATCTCCAGACTGCCCGACTCCGCACAGTCGTGGAGCGCCGTATTGCCTGTTAGAAGACATAAAAACATCATCACTATTGTGTGTTAAAAAAATAAAATAAAAATAGAGATGAAAATTTTGGTGGTGGAACAACTCTAAATTTACAACCCGAAGTTGCAAGGGAAATGTGTCAAACTATTTAAAAATAAATAAATTAAGAAGCCCAGCAATAATCTATAATCTTACAATAATGGTACCGATTGTTGAGTAATCATGTATTGGAAAATGGAGTGCAGTACCAGCGGTAGAAAATGGATGGATGGATAGTTTGCTGTGTAAACAAGTGTAAGAAAAGCTAGCAAGTTGGGAATTAGCAAGCTATATGTTGGCTAAGGGAAGTTCAGCCAGTACATAAAGTACTGTATTTTTCGGAGTATAAATCACACAGGCCGAAAATGCATAATAAAGAAAGGAAAAAACATATTTAAGTCGCACTGGAGTATAAGTCGCATTTTTGGGGGAAATTTATTTGATAAAACCCAACACCAAGAATAGACATTTGAAAGGCAATTTAAAATAAATAAAGAATAGTGAACAACAGGCTGAATAAGTGTACGTTATATGAGGCATAAATAACCAACTGAGAATGTGCCTGGTATGTGAACATAACATATTATGGTAAGTGTCATTCAAATAACTATAACATATAGAACATGCTATACGTTTACCAAACAATCTGTCACTCCTAATCGCTAAATCCCATGAAATCTTATACATCTAGTCTCTTACGTGAATGAGCTAAATAATATTATTTGATATTTTACGGCAATGTGTTAATGTCACACATAAGTCGCTCCTGAGTATAAGTCGCACCCCCGGCCAAACTATGAAAAAAACTGCGACTTATAGTCCGCAAAATACGGTAAACAGAAAAATACATGTGCATATTTGCGTAACAGCATTTGCAAGAGCGAGCATGTTTGAAAAATTAATTTTTATGGGCATATCAGTTTTTCACGGATTTTTGCTCTTTGCCGGTGGCCAAAAAACTAAACTGTTGCAAATGGTGGGGATAAACTAGAAGCAACAGTTGCTTCTTATTACAACGCCTGCTATGCTAAAACATTCATCCATCCATTTCTACCGCTTTGTTCCTTTCGGGGTCGCGGGGATTCTGGAGCCTATCTCAGCTGTATTGGGCGGAAGGCGGGGTACACCGTGGACAAGTCGCCACCTCATCGCAGGGCCAACACAGATAAACGGACAACATTCACACTCACATTCACACACTTGGGCCCATTTAGTGTTGCCAATCAACCTATCCCCAAGTGCATGTCTTTGGAGGTGGGAGGAAGCCGGAGTACCCGGAGGGAACCCACGCAGTCACGGGGAGAACATGCAAACTCCCCACAGAAAGACCCCGAGCCCAGGACCTTCGTATTTATAGGTCCAAAAAACTAAATCCATCATTGGTTTCATTTAAGCAAATGTTATGATAGGCTTGAACCAATTGCACACATGGCTTTGGTCTATTTTGAAAGATAACTAGTTGAATATGTCTTCATTATTTTTTTCCGAAACACACCTTTAAAAGAACTATCTTGAAGATATGGACTTGGAATCGTCCCATTTTAAATTTTACAACAGTACTCCAACATTTTGTATTTTAACATAACATGCAAATATTGACCATACTGACATGAATATAAGAGCAGTGTTTCCCATAAACTGCTAAGATACCTGTGGCGGTGGGGGCGTGGCTATGGGCGTGGTCACCATGACAGAGTAATTTGCATAATTTACTACAATGATATGATTTTCTCTAAAAAGGCTCAAAAAATGTATACTTACTAATTAATAACAGTTTTGTTTTAAACGTCCATCCATCCATCCATCCATCCATCCATTTTACAATATAATTACAACACTTTATGTACATAATTATATACAGATTTGAACAATAAGTTATACACTGAAATATATTTATTAATTGTGGTTCTTACAAAAAATATATCTTATAAAATATAAAAGCTAAAATGTCTCTTAAAGCTCTGCCCCTTTAATTAGTGCATACTAAATAATTTAACTTTAGCCTACTACTACAACCATATTATTTACCAGCAACATAAAGTGAAACAGAGGCAGAGGTGTCCTGCCACAGTCAGTAACAAATAAACAGAAAACAGTAGTGGTCAAATACAAATAAGGCAACAAGAGAAGTATCCTACACTTCTCTTTTGTAAAGTAAATCTGAACAGCCTATATGGGCATCTACATCAACTACCGTAATTTCCGGACTATAAGCCGCTACTTTTTCCCCTCGTTCTGGTCCCTGCGGCTTATACAAGGGTGCGGCTTATTTACGGCCTGTTCTTCTCCGACACCGGCGAAGAGGATTTCGGTAGTTTTAGTACGCAGGAGGAAGACGATGACACAATGATTAAAGACTGACTTTTCATATACCGGTAGGCTGGTTGTTTTGATAACGTACAGGCGAGCACTTTGTATTACTTTGCACCGTTGTATTATTTGTACTCTGCACGAATGCTGTTCGCCATGTCAAAGATGTGAAAGTTTGATTGAATGATTGAAAGATTTATTGTTAATAAATGGGACGCTTTGCGTTCCCAAACAGTCATCTCTGTCCCGACAATCCCCTCCGTGGTAGCAGAAACCCCTATATACTACGGTAATTATACATCAAAACCCTGCGGCTTATAGTCGGGTGCGGCTTATATATGGAGCAATCTGTATTTTCCCCTAAATTTAGCTGGTGCGGCTTATAATCAGGTGCGGCTTACAGTCCAGAAATTACGGTATATGATTTGCCTGAGAAGCTGTACGGGACAAAAAAATAAAAATAAAAATAAAAATAAATATATATATTTTTTAATTTCATTTGTGGCGGACGTAATTCTTTCGTGGCGGGCCGCCACAAATAAATGAATGTGTGGGAAACACTGAAGAGTGCATGATAAATATCAGGCAGATATTTATTAAGCTGATATGAGGAATTACGTCATACCAAATAATTGGGTAAATCCCTTTTTTTTATACATATAAATGCTCCGAGGCAAAATTACTCATACTGTGCAGTAGGTGTGTAAGGTTGAGCAAATCAAGCACTACTTTGTCCTGTAAACATAACCTTCCCCTGAGCTCACTGTAAACAAACATGGCCTCCATCGTGTGGGACTTCACCGTGTCAGAGGAGGACATTTCCCGTGTTATTTGCACCAAATGTTCTGCAAACATTCCACGTGGAGGGAAAAAACTGGAGTTTAAACACATGAAATGTTATCAGCCACCTGAAACAACAGCATCGATACAGTGTTTTGAAGGTCTACGAAGACACCTGTGCTGCTTAAGAACAGGCCCCAGAACCAGCTTCATAGTAAGGTGTGCACAAACTACAGTAAAATCTCTATATAAAAAAATAGATATCAATAAGTTATCGGTATCCGTCTTCAGTAGCATGACATTATATGAAAAATCCATAATACCGTTATGTCCAATATGATCAGGGTTATCAATAGAACGATTATGTTGAATGTGCTCAAAAATTACGTACGTCAGACACTGTAATCTTCTATTAAACTTTAATTTCAACAACTAAAATAAATTGTGAACACCTCAGTTTCGTATTCCTCTGCATATAGATCGATCACTTTGTTCTAAGAGAGCACAACTTGAATAGCTTAGTTGCTTGGACAGCCATGTGTTTATATAACTTTAGAATTGGGTATGTTGTTTTTACCTAACGGGGAATGACATTAATGGTGTGTTTTCATGTTAGCATTTAAGCTAGCGCCAGTCATTCCGTGAGTTTATCAATCACGGTTTTTTGATCATTTTAATTGAAAATGCTATTACCAACCGTCGGGAGTTTTACCGCGGTTATCATGAATACAGTTTATCGTTACATTACTAGTATCTACTTAAAAAATATATATACCATGCATCCCTATACAAGTCTGATAAGATTAGTCTTCTTATATTCAGGGTCTAGAGCAGTGGTTCTTAACCTGGGTTCGATCGAACCCTGGGGGTTCGGTGAGTCGGCCTCAGGGGTTCGACGGAGCCTCCGCCGCGGAGGTCAAGACACACCCGACTCATCGTGTAAATAAAAACTTCTCCCTATCGGCTTTATGGATACGGCAACAGCAGAAGTCAGACTGATTTGCATGTGTGTAATTTGTTGTGAGTTCATGCACTGTGTTGATTTTGTTCTTTGAACAAGGTGATGTTGATGCACGGTTAATTTGGTGCACCAGCAAAAAAAACATAACGGTCTTGAATTTGAAAAAAAAAACATTTTATTTTTCACTAAAGAAGGGTTCGGTGAATGCGCATATGAAACTGGTTGGGTTCGGTATCTCCAACAAGGTTAAGAACCACTGGTCTAGAGATTTATTTATAGTCTAGA
Source organism: Entelurus aequoreus (assembly GCF_033978785.1). Taxonomy (NCBI): domain Eukaryota; kingdom Metazoa; phylum Chordata; class Actinopteri; order Syngnathiformes; family Syngnathidae; genus Entelurus; species Entelurus aequoreus. The sequence goes on along the minus strand of NC_084747.1, from coordinate 50,988,370 downwards.
GATTTCTTTCCCAGAGCTGTCACCATCTTGAACTCTAACTTATAATAATAATTCACCCCTATACAATATCCTACCCTAATACCCTACTGTGCAATATTACCCTTCGAGTGCAATACATCCGACACTGATTGCTATTCATTACTCCGGTACTCTTGTCTTGTTCTGTATATTGTACAGTATTTTGTATTTCTATAGTGTTTTGTATATTGCACAGGATTGCTTATTATTGTTATTGGATAGTAGTCTGTTTATTTCAATTCTTAGTTTTTTTCTTCATTACATCTTGTGTAATTTATTTTTACCCCATATTTGTTCACACTACCGCACCTTAAGTTGGAGTCCTTAAAGGCCTACTGAAACCCACTACTACCGACCACGCAGTCTGATAGTTTATATATCAATGATGAAATCTTAACATTGCAACACATGCCAATACGGCCGGGTTAGATTAGTAAAGTGCAATTTTAAATTTCCCGCGAAATATCCAGCTGAAAACATCTCGGTATGATGACGTTTGCGCGTGACGTCACGGATTGTAGCGGACATATTGGGACACCATGGTGGCCAGCTATTAAGTCGTCTGTTTTCATCGCAAAATTCCACAGTATTCTGGACATCTGTGTTGGTGAATCTTTTGCAATTTGTTTAATGAACAATGAAGACAGCAAAGAAGAAAGCTGTAGGTGGGAAGCGGTGTATTAGCGGCCGGCTGCAGCAACACAACCAGGAGGACTTTGAGTTGGATAGCAGACGCGCTACCGTGAGTACGCAGCTTTGGCTTCCAAACATTTGATCGCTTGCCCGTACGTGCGTGCCGCTATGTTTCATGTGACGTACGTAACTTTGGGGAAATATATGTGCTGTATGAACTTTACAGAGGTGAACGGTACTTTGGGCTGTGGGATTGAGTGTGTTGTGCAGGTGTTTGAGTTGTACTGGTGGGTTATATGGACGAGAGGGGGGAGGTGTTTGTTATGCGGCATATTAAATATAAGCCTGGTTGTGTTGTGGCTAATAGAGTATATATATGTCTTGTGTTTATTTACTGTTTTAGTCATTCCCAGCTGAATATCAGGTCCCACCCGCCTCTCACAGCATCTTCCCTATCTGAATCGCTTCCACTGCCCTCTAGTTCTTCACTCTCACTTTCCTCATCCACAAATCTTTCATCCTCGCTCAAATTAATGGGGTAATCGTCACTTTCTCGGTCCGAATTGTTTTTGCTGCTGGTGGCCATGATTGTAAACAATGTGCAGATGTGAGGAGCTCCACAACCTGTGACGTCACGCTACTTCCGCTACAGGCAAGGCTTTTTTTATCAGCGACCAAAAGTTCCAAACTTTATCGTCGATGTTCTCTACTAAATCCTTTCAGCAAAAATATGGCAATATCGCGAAATGATGAAGTATGACACATAGAATGGACCTGCCATCCCCGTTTAAATAAGAAAATTTCATTTCAGTAGGCCTTTAATCTCGTTATATGCAAATATAATGACAATGAAGTCCATTCGATTCTATTTATACATGCGAAAAAACAGGTGGCGAGAAAATGACTTTTCCAGGAGCGAGTCAGAGCTTTTTTTCAAGTCACTCATGAATACTAGTGGTCTGCAGAGATACAGTCTTATTGTTGTAATGTTTTTGTTTTTTGTTTTTTTAAATGGGCGTCGTCAAAATGGTAATTCTATGATATTTTATGTGGAAAACACAGAACAAAGCCTTCTGGAATGGATTATGTTTGGCCTTGTATTACTTTTTCCACTCAACTAAAAAAGACCTTCCGCACAAATCAGAAGAAAAAAGTTTATGCACAGTATTTTAACTTTCAGCAGAAACAAAAACTATTTATTCCAGTGACCAAAAAGACGTGCTGCTGCGTGTAAATCCATGAAACTGCAAATGACAAGGCGTGTCAGCTACTGCTGCAGTCACAGAAAGCTTTGAAAGGATTTCCCCCACCTTCACCTGACAACCTGAACCTGCGCAGTGTTGTTTTCAACACGGCAGGGAGGCAGGTCGCATCACAGGTAAAACCTGGCGAGCCAGAGAGTGAACACTGCGTGGCATTTCTGAGCAAGTACAAACAAAGTGTACAGTAGTCAGCAGGGAAGATGAGTCATTTTTGTCCTGGCAGGAGTACCTGATGGTGCTTTGGTACTACTACGACAGAATTACTGTTACTTGCAGTTCAATGCTTGGGAGTTTGACCCACATACCAAGCGTTTGAGATATTTTAGGATATCTCAGGGGGAAAAAAAAGGTTAAGTGATGTAACTTGTTTCCACTGCAACAATAATGTTATTCATTAGAGTTGGCCGACTTTGAGAGAGTATTTGAGGATTAATGTCACGGCAGTAGAGCTGCTGCACCTGATTTAGAGTTCAGGGATGTTCTTGATTAAAACTCTTGTCCGTTGACGTGACTCCTCCTCCACTGTGCTCTGCGAGCCCAACCAAGACGGTTGACCGTGAACATTCCAGGGCGTGAGGGAGTATGTGTGGACGATAATGGACGATGTACCTCGTATGAACGAGAACAAGTCCTCCCTCACTCGATAACGTCACGAGACGACAACACTTGTGACCATAGTAACAGTCTACTGTGATAAAACTATTGCTGCTTCTTCAAGGCCGCAAAAGCAATTGTCATGGCAATTTTTTTCCCGCTCGACCGTAGCAAAACGGTACGTATTCTGTATCAGTGACGTATATTCACTCCTGTTAGAGGTTCCGTGTTGACCTAACCAGCGACATGTGCTGACAGTAAAAACGTCACAGGTTTGTTTCCGTAGTGTCTGCAGGATTAAAACCTGTCGTAAAAGCACAATGTAGGTCATACACGGGATTTCATGTCACAGCATTTCAGAAAACCAGATAGTCGGTGATATTTAGGCTGTTATTTGGAACACCGCTCACAATGATTTATGCTGAATGCATTAATCTGACGTCACAACAATGAAGGTTATACCAAAATAGAGGTTTATGAGCAATACAAAAATTGCACCATAATAAATGCATGAAAATTGGTGAATGGATTGTGCAGAACATTTTTAGTATTCAATCAGACTTTATCGTGAGGTTTTATATTACCGTATTTTTCTGACTATAAGTCGCAGTTTTTTTTTCATAGTTTGGCCGGGGGTGCGACTTATACTCAGGAGCGACTTGTGTGTGAAATTATTAACACATTACCTTAAAATATCAAATAATATTTAGCTCATTCACGTAAGAAACTAGACGTATAAGATTTCATGGGATTTAGCGTTTAGGAGTGACAGATTGTTTGGTAGACGTATAGCATGTTCTATATGTTATAGTTATTTGAATGACTCTTACCATAATATGTTACGTTAACATACCAGGCACGTTCTCGGTTGGTTATTTATGTGTCATGTAACGTACACTTATTCAGCCTGTTCAATATTCTTTATTTATTTTAAATTGCCTTTCAAATGTCTATTCTTGGTGTTGGGTTTTATCAAATACATTTCCCCTAAAAATGCGACTTATACTCCAGTGCGACATATGTTTTTTTCCTTCTTTATTATGCATTTTCGGCCGGTGCGACTTATACTCCGGAGCGACTTATACTTCGAAAAATGCGGTAATTGTGTACTGCAGCGATTGAGGAATTATAACGAAAAAAATTGGACTGCTTGTATACCAACAGCAGAGACGCTGTTGATTCCAAATCAACGTGGTAACGGTTTATCCATTTTAAAATTGTACAGTCATGAATAAATTTGGCGCGGAACATATTTTATGTACACTTTATGCTTTAAATTCATGATACATTTTTTTAATGAAGATTTGATCTTTTATAATAATTTTGCCTTCCGGTAATGTTATGCATCTGTCAAGCACTATGAATTGTCCTCTGTAAATAAACATGCCTTGCCCAATGTTGCCAACCTAGTGATTTTGTCACTATATTTAGCCAGTAATCAGAGCCCTCTCTGTGCTCTTTTTCAAAAAAACAAGACTCGTGACACATCTAGTGGATACTTTGAGACTGAAAGCATGTATCGCTCTTTTCAACGATCCTTGTAAAGAAGCTATAGAATACAGTTTAATTGTATGTTAATTGTTTTGCTTTTCGTGTTCTTATACTAAGTCAAAAGGTGTTGTTAAATTGCAACTAGGAATGTGTCATTGATCGGCCACTAATTAGTATCAGCTGATTTTTTTTTTTTTAAGTGCAATATTGCAATGCTGATGAATGCCCATCTCTTAATAATCACCAATTGTATGTAATAGAACAGAATAAGGAACGGGTTGAAATATTATGGTGACATTGTTAAACTGTCAATAGCGCTAACCATAGCAACGTTAATAAATGTGATCTGTATTGGTATCTGCCGAACTCAGTCATGGATGATTAGTATCGAAAGCATAAAAAGCGTGATCTGAACATCCACAGTTGATACCATGTGACTTGGACGCTATTCCCCTTACTTCAGGTTCTCAATTGGAAGGCAAACGCTCAATGTGGCTCTGGTTTATTTGGGCGTACTTTAGAGATTAAGTGCCGAAAAATAAAGTACAAGTCACATAATATAAAAACATATGTGAATGTGAGATTGGATCCATACACTCTTAATAAGATGTGATTTTTTAATTATTATTATTTTTTAAATAAATCTGTTAAATAAAAATACTTTTCATATACCGTATTTTTGGGACTATAAGTCGCTCCGGAGTATAAATCGCACCGGACGAAAATGCATAATAAAGAAGGGAAAAAACATATATAAGTCGCACTGGAGTATAAGTCGCATTTTTTGGGGAAATTTATTTGATAAAACCCAACACCAAGAATAGACATTTGAAAGGCAATTTAAAATAAAAGAATAGTGAACAACAGGCTGAATAAGTGTACGTTATATGAGGCATAAATAACCAACTGAGAACGTGCCTGGTATGTTAACGTAACATATTATGGTAAGAGTCATTCAAATAACTATAACATATAGAACATGCTATACGTTTCAGTGTTTCCCATAAACTGCCAAGATACCTGTGGCGGTGGGGGCGTGGCTATGGGCGTGGTCACCATGACAGAGTAATTTGCATAATTTACTACAATGATATGATTTTCTCTAAAAAGGCTCAAAAAATTTATACTTACTAATTCATAATAACAGTTTTGTTTTAAACGTCCATCCATCCATCCATCCATCCATTTTACAATATAATTACAACACTTTATGTACATATTTATATACAGATTTGAACAATAAGTTATTCACTGAAATATATTTATTAATTGTGGTTCTTACAAAAAATATATCTTATAAAATATAAAAGCTAAAATGTCTCTTAAAGCTCTGCCCCTTTAATTAGTGCATACTAAATAATTTAACTTTAGCCTACTACTACAACCATATTATTTACCAGCAACATAAAGTGAAACAGAGGCAGAGGTGTCCTGCCAGTCAGTAACAAATAAACAGAAAACAGTCGTGGTCAAATACAAATAAGGCAACAAGAGAAGTATCCTACACTTCTCTTTTGTAAAGTAAATCTGAACAGCCTATATGGGCATCTACATCAACTATATGATTTGCCTGAGAAGCTGGACGGGTTTATTTGTGGCGGACGTAATTCTTTTGTGGCGGGCCGCCACAAATAAATGAATGTGTGGGAAACGTCTAGTTATACGTCTAGTCTCTTACGTGAATGAGCTAAATAATATTTGATATTTTACGGTATTGTGTTAATAATTTCACACATAAGTCGCTCCTGAGTATAAGTCGCACCCCCGGCCAAAATATGAAAAAAAACTGCGACTTATAGTCCGAAAAATACGGTAGTCATTGTGGGGTATTGTGTGTAGAACTTTGAGGACAAAAATTAATTTATTCCATTTTGGAAAAGGCTGAAACATAACAAAATGTGAAACAAGTGAAGCGCACTGTATATACACAGTATGAGTTTAACGCTGAAATAACGTCTACGAAAATCTCTATAGGAACCATTTCCACAGGGGAGAACAGTGCATATATGCAGCATTTTCACGTTGCTTTTGACTGACTTGCTGGTTTGACTCGTTTGCCCACCATGTGCCGGAGTCTGAGGAAACCGCAACCTCACTTGATGTGAAACCCAACAGAAGAAAGAGGACTTAAAACATAGCTGGTCTCATAACCGAACTAAATTATTTCAAGCAAACTAACTGCTTGTAATAAGAGGCATACCTGGTTAAACAAAATTCCAAGAAATCTTCCAAATAACATTCATTAAAACAAAATTTGTCAAAAAATATGCGTGTAACAATTAACTCTATAATAATAAACAGCAGTAAATTTCCCGACGATTAATATTAGCTTTCAATTTTTTTTATCATCATTATATAATTTTATAATTATTTGCACCTCGCGCCCTAATTGTTATGTAAACGCGCGTGCGTCGCCAGGCTCTGCTTTTTATCCATAGATTTATCAGATTTAATATTTTATTATCTATAACAGGGGTGTCAAAAGTGTGCCCCGGAGGCCATTTGCGGCCCACAGCTAATGTTTTAAAGGCCCACGGCACATTCTAAAAATACTATTAAAATAAACAAAAACATAACAAAAGTGAAATAAAAAAGCTTAAAGGTTAAAGGCCTACTGAAATGAATTTTTTTTTAATTTAAACGGGAATAGCAGATTCTATGTGTCATACTTGATCATTTCGCGATATTGCCATATTTTTGCTGAAAGGATTTAGTAGAGAAAATAGACGACAAAGTTCGCACTTTTGCTCGCTGATAAAAAAAGCCTTGCCTGTACCGGAAGTAGCGTGACATCACAGGAGGTAGTCCATCCATCCATCCATCTTCTTCCGCTTATCAGAGGTCGTATTCCTCACAATTCCCCATTGTTTACAATGGAGCGAGAGAGATTTGGAGCGACAAAGCGACGATTACCCCATTAATTTGAGCGGGAATGAAAGATTTGTGGATGAGGAACGTTAGAGTGAATGACTAGAGAGGCAGTGAAGGACGTATCTTTTTTCGCTCTGACCGTAACTTAGGTACAAGCTGGCTCATTGGATTCCACACTCTCTCCTTTTTCTACTGTGGATCACGGATTTGTATTTTAAACCACCTCGGATACTATATCCTCTTGAAAATGAGAGCACGCGAAATGGACATTCACAGTGACTTTTATCTCCACGACAATACATCGGTGACACACTTGGCTACTGAGCTAACGTGATAGCATCGTTCTCAAATGCAGATAGAAACAAAATACATAAATCCCTGACTGGAAGGATAGACAGAAGATCAACAATACTATTAAACCATGGACATGTAACTACACGGTTAATAATTCTCAGCCTGGCAAAGCTTAACAATGCTTTTGCTAACGACGCTGAAGCTAACTTAGCAACTTAGCAACCGGACCTCACAGAGCTATGATAAAAACATTAGCGCTCCACCTACGCCAGCCAGCCCTCATCAACACCCGTGCTCACCTCCGTTCCAGCGATCGATGGCGCGACGAAGGACTTCACCCGATCATCCGTGGGGTTGGCGGCTAGCATCGGCTAGGCGTCTGCTATCCAAGTAAGTAGTCCTTGTTGTGTTGCTACAGCCAGCCGCTAATACACCGATCCCACCTACAACGTTCTTCTTTGCAGCCTTCATTATTCATTAAACAAATTGCAAAAGATTCACCAACACAGATGTCCAGAATACTGTGGAATTATGAAATGAAAACAGAGCTTTTTGTATAGGATTCTACGGGCTCCGAATACTTCCCTTGCCCTTGTGACGTCACACGCATACGTCAGCATAATAAAACGTTTTCAAACGGAAGTGTGGCAGGAAATTTAAAATTGCACTTTATAAGTTAACCCGGCCGTATTGGCATGTGTTGCAATGTTAAGATTTCATCATTGATGTATAAACTATCAGACTGCGTGGTCGGTAGTAGTGGCTTTCAGTAGGCCTTTAAATGTAATTTAGAAAAAGTTGCAATGTTGACTAATAAAACAAAGCCGTTTTTTTTTTCTTTCAAACTGTCATTGCTCAAAACAAAATATTGAATCAAAATCAATGTTATTATGAATTATTGACCTATCCAAGGTTCCGATTACTTCACATCGAATATTCCACTAAGAAAAATATTTTTGGTGGAAGATTTTGCAAATTTGGTAAATAAATAACCCAAAAATGTATATTTTCTTGTTTTCTTACCGTACCGAAAATGAACCGAACCGTGACCTCTAAACCGAGGTACGTACTGAACCGAAATTTTTGTGTACCGTTACACCCCTAGTGTTGCCTGAGCTATTACACATGTACATCACATGGTGGCGCTGTTATTAAACTACAAACCCAATACATTAGGTCAATGCACTTTAAAAAACATTCAGCCAAATTACTACGAAATATGACGGACGAGCAATGTGTGAGAGTTTTAGCAAGATTGGGTGACTTGAGCTTGCCTTAGCAACCAATTGTCCAAAAGTAACTCGTCATTAACCATTTGTCTAATAATTAACATTTTGAAGACGTTTGTATCATCTATTTCACGATGGCTTTAAAAGCATTTTGACTACAACCTACAGGTGCGCCACAAATGCACGGACTGTTCTAGAGTGTGGTACCGCAAGTGTTATAAAACAGTGACATTGCCACTAGGGTGATGTTAGAAGTTCTCGACGTGAATGAGGTGTGGTTTGGACTAAATATCCACAGGTTATTCTTGAGGCAACAAAAAAGTTTGTGTAACACGAGTAAGAAGTTTCTGACATGCCTAGAGTCAGAGATGACACTATGACTGTTCAGTTAATCTGCATGAGTCACATGCTATGGCTTGACTTATTGTTTCCAACTGGTGACTGTAGAACAATTCGGCTCAGTTGTGATTGACACCACCTAAAAAAAGGCATCCATTTAACCAAATGTTTGTTACTGTGGGGTTGTGGAACTGCAATATATTACACTGAAGCTAAATAAGGTAACCACAACAGAGCCAAAAGTGAACCAGACGGTCCAGCTATGCTGTCTCATTATCTGTCCATTCATCATCATATGAGCTGAGAGGGGTTTTTAATATTTCCACTGCCCGTTTTAGCTACGGATACGTGTGATCCAGTGCGGTTACATTCACAATAAACAATTAAGCAATATTATTGTCATCAGGTTTTTAATTTAGTGAGTCCCCGGGACACACCAGGGTTTCTACAGGTAAATCTAATTTAATGTGTTTAATGCCGTTTTTAATTCCACTTAAAAAGTGTAATGCCATGTCCAACCCCATATGCTTATTGTACATAATCAAAAGCTTACAGCATGTATACAAAGAAAGTTTTAAGCCAGGGGTGTCCAAACTTTAACCACTTAGGGCCGCACACTGAAAAATCAAAGCAAGCAGGGGCCATTTTGATATTTTTTATTTAAAAAAACCAATACAATATATGTATAAAAAATATACATTTAGGCCTCCACTCAAGCTTGATCCCGGGGACCCCAAAGGGTTTTGGTCAAAAAAATATTACAAATGTGTCATTATTCAGTATTATTATTTTTATTATTATTCAAGTTTTAAATCTCTAGATCAACATTAGGTCTACCTGTCAATATAACGTTTTTAAAGATTTAAGTTGTATGCTCTTTTTGTCAAAGAAAACCCAGTTTTTTTATGGAAAAAACACAAAATATGCAATATTTTCACCCAATAAAATTTTTAGAGGAATATTTGAGATTATATAATAATTGGAGCCTTAAAAAGGTCAACTCATAACACCATTAATTTTAATTCTTTTTTTTTTTTTTTGAGCAATGGCACTTAAAAACCAATCACTCTAAAATGATTGTGGATCCAAAAGGGTCCTACTCATTAAAGTGTTAAGAAATAAATTATACATTTTTTTTACTGTTTACTTTTAACACAATAATCTCAAGATCAACTTCAGATCTATCCGGGGGCGGTATAGCTCGGTCGGTAGAGCGGCCGTGCCAGCAACTTGAGGGTTGCAGGTTCGATCCCCGCTTCCGCCATCCTAGTCACTGCCGTTGTGTCCTTGGGCAAGACACTTTACCCACCTGCTCCCAGTGCCACCCACACTGGTTTAAATGTAACTTAGATATTGGGTTTCGCAATGTAAAGCGCTTTGAGTCACTTGAGAAAAAGCGCTATATAAATGTAATTCACTTCACTTCACTTCAATTATAAGTTCTATTGTTTTTTATGTTTTTTGTTTGTTCGTTTTAGGCCCTTCTTTAAAAAAAACAGCTCAGTTTTTTGTATGGCAAACACAAAATATGCAACATTTTCCCCAAAAAATATCTCAAAGTGGAATATTTAATGTGCGTAATTGGATCTTTGAATAGGTCAATAATTCATAATGACATTGATTTTGATTCTTTTTTTTTTTTTTAAAGAAAGAAACAGCCTGCATGGCAGCTTTGTGTTATTAGAGTAAACATTGCAACATTTTCTTGTTACATTTCACCTATTTGCTCTTTTATACCACTTTTTATGTTTTTAATTTTTTTCAATAGTATTTTTAAAATGTGCCGTGGGGCCGTTAAAAAAGGACCTGCGGGCCGCAAATGGCCCCAGGGCCGCACTTTGGACACCCCTGTTTTAAGCGTTTGGCAATGATAATATTGAATAGTTCAAAAGTTTTCATTAACAGTGAATTATAATTAGCTTACAAAACTGTTTTATCTGAAACATATTTGTATTATTATTATATGCAGCTGACAGTTATGGTGGTGACAGCAGAAGTTTTTGTTGGTTACACCAAAATAAATTAGATTTTGTTAACTGCTGCCAACCTTTAATGGCCGCCTTCTGATTAGCTAATTGCGTATGTGATTTCACCGCATTGATGCCCATTGAGCAACGTTTGGAGTCTTTTTGCACACACTGTGGAACGCCTCTCTGGGTTTACCGTCGACAAGCTTGAACCAGGTTTTTTAAAATTAGTCAGCCAGCCAATTTTTGCGGATTCCCCATTTTCCCGACATTAGTTGATTTTCTCGCTTTCCACACAGCATTAGCACATTCACAGGATGTAGAAAAAAATATATTTTTTTAATATTGCCCCACATTAACAATCTTTAAGTAAGACAAACATTTTTAATGCATTGTAAGTCGTAAATAAATGTTAGCAAAAAAACTATCCTAATTCTAAGAATGGAGTCAATGACGGCGTCTATTCCACCCACAAAGCCCTCTGAATAAGAATTACTTGAAAACTATAGAATACCAAGAATTATTTTTTTTAAATGTTATCGCTTTAAATCATGCTGTAAAAATTAATATCCTTTGAAAATAGGCCTTATAATAGCCACAAATTGGAGGATATCAAGTTCCACATTTATATCGGCAAGTCACGCCGACCTACCCCCCTCGTCTTCCGTCTGCTCCAACGTTTCACCCTCTGTTCGTGCTTGCTTTTATAAACAACAGTTCATCCTCCATATAATCAAGTTCACAAAGAAAAAATAAGGTTGTGAATCCTCATTTGTCCAAAAATAGTAGTCTTTGTTGTCTGTTGCCAAGTCTGCCATGATTACAATACACTAGGGTTGTCCTGATACCAATATTTTGGGACCGGTACCAAAATGTATTTCGATGCTTTTGGGAAAAAAAAGTGGTCCATAAACAATTTGTCATTATTTGCATTATTTTAACAAAAAAATATTATGATATATTAAACATATGTTTCTTATTGCAATCAAAGAACACTTTTGGCATTCAATGAAATAGTGAACATACTAGACAACTTCTCTTTTACGAGTAAGTAAGCAAAAACAAAGGCTCCTAATTGGCTGCTGACGTATGCAGTAACGTATTGTATTATTCTCCATTCTATTTTTTTGTCAAAATTATGAGGGACAAGCTGTTAAAAATTGATTATCAATCTGCTTGTTCATTTACTGTTAATATCGGCTTACTTTCTGTGTTAACATTTTCTATCTACACTTCTGTTCTGTTCTGTAATGTTTAAGCAATTGTTCTTCTGTTTGATACTTTACATAAGTTTTGGGTGATACTACAAATGTTGGTATCAATCCAATACCAAGTAGTTACAGGATCACACATTGGTCATACTTTAAGTTCTCCTGTATCCAGGGACGCCTTTCCTGAGTTTATAAACTATAAAAAAGAAACATTTTGAGATAATAAAAAATGTCTATGTAATCATTGTAAAATCGACTATAAACGGATATTGTAATTGGTATCGCTACAGTCAATGTCTGTGTAAAACCACTCATGGCATTTGAATAGAATAGAATATAATAGACTTTATTGTCATTATATTTGCATATAACGAGATTAAGGACTCCAATTTATGGTGCGGTAGTGGGAACAAGTATGGGATAAAAATAAATTACACAAGAGGTAATAAGGATAACACTAAGAATTGAAATAGACTACTATCCAATAAAAATAATAAGCAATCCTGTACAATATACAAAACACTATACTGTACAATATACAGAATATTATACATATATATATAAATATAAATATAATTCACAGAGCAATACAAGAGTACAAGAGTTTGTTTACATTGAGGAGCATTAGCATTAGCGGTTAGCTATTGCATCCTCCTACGGTGTGTAGTGAAGCATGATTAGCTATTCCTCATCCTGCAGGGATGATATTTGTAAGAAACGTAGTTACCTTTTCGCCATGGAGGCGATGATCAGTGATTTAGAAGTAGCTAAAACACTGCTGACTAGCTAGCTAGCTAGTCATGTTTAAAAACACCTCTTCCAGAGTGGCAGAGTGCTGCTGGAGAGGCGCTTCTGTGTAAAAAGCTTCACCTTAAATCATTTGTTTTCAAGCCAAAATATGTCCATTATCCCTTTATGTCTCCACAATTTATCTGCTTGTAAGTACATTGTGCGTATGCGTTGCCTAACGTGAGAAAGGCTGCTTGTTTTACCAGCAATGTCATGACGTGGCGACAGAACGCCGTCGTATCTGGGGGAAAAAAAAAGTACCAGTTTTTTCAGGGTGTATGTTTGTTTGTGTCCGGGAAAAATACGAGCGATGACGTCACAAACTAGTGTCGGCGATACATTTTATAATTGTTGCAACGTCAAAAAATGGTTGCATCCATACTAGACACTGTGATATTAAACACAATTTATCGTTTTTCGTTGGAAAAATTAGGCGCGATAGGACGCAAGAAATATAAATTGACTGCGTCCTTTCGGGTAGCTGTGCGTCAGGGAAGCAGGATGCATACCTAGCACCATTTATCGGTTGCTATAATATTTAATATTTGGAAGGATAGATAACTTATTGACCCGACTATAAGGCAATATTTCCCCCAAGCTTATAATTGGGGTCTGGAGGTCCATATACGTGCACAAAAACAGGTGGTTCTCCCTCAAGCTTGTCAGGGATTTTGCCTCTGTTAATCACATGCACATCCGTGACCTAGAGAGATGGAGGACCTGCTTTAAAAAAATATATATATATATATAAAAATCTAAGTTATCATCAAATTAGCATTCGCATGCTAAGGTGATAAATTAATCGACTCAAGTGGCTAAAAAATAATTTGTTTTTAATTTATTAGAATACCCAACAAATGGATTGTTCAACAATGCTCCAGAATGTTCTGTTATATGAAAAAAGTCCCACAGCCAAGCCCTTTTTTTTTTTTTACTTGCTGCACATGACAAAACATTATTTTCCAAAAAGAGTTGCTTCTCTTTTACAAGACTCGTACAGCAAATTACCAAATTACAAGGAATAACTAGGGTTGCACTGCACCGGAGCCGAACAGCAGTACAGGTGTAACAACAACATCATTACCGGTCATTCTTTAAACTCATTGTGCAGATCTGAATGATTATTATTTAAATGTTTACCTAAGTTTGAAGCAAAGGTGGTAATACTAATCGCCACATCTGGCGAGGAGTGTTTTAAAGCAACACCTTTACCGTTAGTTTTGAAGCACAAATACCTCCATATTGTGCTTTACACACACTCTTTATTAACCAGTAGAATTGTCGTTTTTTGCCATTCTTCCTCTCCAAGATATTATTGCTTGTATGCACTTTGTATGTGCGTTTTGACACACTCAACATCATGCGCCTCGGCTCTGTAGTCAGCGGTACTTAGATGAAAGAACGGTATCGGTGCTTTTCAAAAAGCAGTATAGTACCGATTTAAATCAATTAGTATCACGGTACTTTATTAGTACCGGTATACCGAACAACCCTAGTCAGAACAGAACAGGACTGGACGATTTAGTTAAAAAAAAATTTTAATTTACAACTTAATTGTGGCCACATCTGTCCGCTGTCCAGGTGAGAGGCATGATTTATAATCTAGAATTAACTTTCACCAGCTCAGAGGCGATGCATCAGTTGTGATCAATGCGCCGCCAAAAGTAGTGTTTATAATAACAATATTGCTAATACGTGGTTAATATCCAAGTCACGGATAGTAAATGGAGTATTGTTGGCGCTTTTTGGATGTTTTTTTAGTGGGTTTTATGGATGCAATAGACCCAATGACATACACCTTTTTTTGTGTCGATTGAGCTGTGTTGAAGCAGCAAAAAAGGACATTATGTTAAATGAAGAGTTTCCTGAAGCTGTCTCTGATAGTTGATATAATAATGTAACTGCATCATAAAGCCTACATGAACTCCATGGTGTTCAAGGATGAATAGTCTCTCCTATTGCTATTTATTGTACTATTTTTTCAGCTATAGTTACATTAATCATTAGTAATGTAGCAGCCTAGTTTTGAATGGCAGGGTCCCTGCTATCACAGGTTGATAAAAATATAACATTTACGTAATAAAAATCAACTACTGGCTTCCCAAATGCTGTAATAAATTAAGCATGATGAGTTGAGCATATGACAGCATGTGGTCCCACTTTTAACTCTTTTTTTCAAACGCTTACTTACAGTAAGTCATTAATTTGACTTTGTAAGTCATTATTTTGACTTAGTAAATTACTAAGTCATAATAATGACCTACTTAGGACGTACTAGGAAGGTTTTCTTTTTACTTTACGGGAAAAATATTGAGATATATATCGTATATCACCATTCAGCAAATGGAGCGGAAAACACAAGCAAAAGTTGTAGGCTTCTTCACCGCAGTCTGTAGTCTATTGCCCCCCAGGCTGTGGTGGCAGCGACGAGGTGGAGACGTGATGGCGACAGGCCGAGTTACACCCACCTCCTTCCCCGGTCCCCTACCCCTGGAGAGTCACCACCTTAACTAACAAATTTACTGGGGGAAACACTGCACCGGGTTATAAGGCGTACTGTTTTGAGTAGGGGTGTAACGATACGGGTATTTTATCAAACCAATTCAGTATGGGGGTTCCGGTTCGGTGCGGAGGTGTACCAAACGAGTTTCCACACGGACATATTAAGTAGCGTACTGCACGTTGTGTAAACAATACTCAAAATGCCGGACACCTGAGGCATCCAAGAAACCCTGCCCCGACAGCCCCGCAAAAGAGGACACGCCTGGCGAAAAGAGGACGCACGGCCAATCTATCCCAGCCCGTTAGCCGCCAGCATGCTAGCAAAAGAGGACATGACCGGGCCAGGTCCTGACCACACGTCCTCCCCCCACCGGACATGCCCTCCCCCGCGGGGCCGCCCTGGCGGTGCCCCCCAAACGTCCTGCACCCCGAGCTATGGTTGCGTGTATTAACAATGTACGTTCAGAGTTAAGAAGGTTAAAAACAAAACAAATTGTGCGCGCAGCAGCATTCGTGAGTAGGGTTGGGTATCGAGTATCGATTGGAACCGGGACTAACTTTCCGATTCTCCCGGAATCGTTCAAAAGTTTAAATTTCGATTCCTAGTTTCGATACCCAGTCCGCC
Organism: Entelurus aequoreus; assembly: GCF_033978785.1. Lineage (NCBI taxonomy): Eukaryota > Metazoa > Chordata > Actinopteri > Syngnathiformes > Syngnathidae > Entelurus > Entelurus aequoreus. Next base: position 50,972,545 of record NC_084747.1, on the reverse strand, counting down.
GACTGGAAAAAAAGAATAAGTCCGCCGACCGGAAGAAGCGCCCACCGCCGGAAGTGTTAGCATAGCCGAGCGAGTCAGTCAAGCATGGATAGCGGGCGTCGGCGGTCGAAGTGTGGCTTTATTTTACTAAAAAAAATGAAATATCGGCGAAATGTAACACGTGCGACAGGACTGTTTCGTGCTTAGGAGGGTGCACGTCGAACATGATGAAGCACCTCCGAGTACAAATAAATGCGTGTCCCGTCTTCGACGCGCTGCGCCGACCGTCCTCCTGTGCCTCTTCCTCTGGCTTCGACGCCCAGCCTGGCACCTCGGTGACTGCATTGCAGTCCGAATCCGGTAAGTAAAACAATATATATGCAATAAATAATGTGTTTTGCGCCAACGTCGAGGCAGCTAACAAATTAGCCCGCATATTTTTTCATAGACAATTTACAACCTGCTAGCCAGGCTCCGCGATGTGCTCAGCGTACTCCGTTCACCGTAGCGGCAATGGGGAAGATGTCGGTGCCACAGACGGAAGAGTGCCACAGAAAGGTCACTGCACACATAGTCAAAAGACTGCATCCCCTTTCAGAGGTGGAATCTCCAACATTTAGGTTAGTTAAGCAATAACGTTAGAGCTAAGCTAATTGATACTGGGCTAAACAGTAACAGCAACATTACATGTTTGTTTATGTTTGCAGGGATATGGTGAAACCTCTCAACCCAAAATACATACCACCTTCCAGAGACTACCTGTCAAACACATTGACCCCGGCATGGTACAAGAAGAATCGGAATGGAGAATCGTCAGGAATCTGAATCGAAACAAAGAATCGGAATCGGAATCGTTCGAATTCAAACGATACCCAACCCTATTCGTGAGGGAGGGGGAGAGACAGAGAGAGCGCGAGCGAGAGAGTTATGATAAATGCTTTTTATCCATAGATTTATCGGATTAAATGTTTTATTATCTATAGCAGGGGTGTCAAAACTGTGCCCCGGAGGCCATTTGCAGCCCACAGCTAATGTTTTAAAGGCCCACGGCACATTCTAAAAACACAATTAAAATAAACAAAAACATAACAAAAGTGATATAAAAAAGCTTAAAAGGTTAAATGTAATTTAGAAAAAGTTGCAATGTTGACTAATAAAACAAAGGTGTTTTTTTTCTTTCAAACAGTCATTGCTCAAAACATAATATCGAATAAAAATCTATGTTATTATGAATTATTGACCTATCCAAGGTTCCGATTACTTCACATCAAATATTCCACTAAGAAAAATATTTTTGGTGGAAGATTTTGCAAATAAATAACCAAAATATGTATATTTTGTTGTTTTCTTACTGTACCGAAAACGAACCGAACCGTGACCTCTAAACCGAGGTACCGTATTTTTCGGAGTATAAGTCGCACCGGCCGAAAATGCATAATAAAGAAGGGAAAAAACATATAAGTCGCACTGGAGTATAAGTCGCATTTTTTGGGGAAATGTATTTGATAAAACCCAACACCAAGAATAGACATTTGAAAGGCAATTTAAAATAAATAAAGAATAGTGAACAGCAGGCTGAATAAGTGTACGTTATATGAGACATAAATAACCAACTGAGAACGTGCCTGGTATGTTAACGTAACTTTTTATGGTAAGAGTCATTCAAATAACTATAACATATAGAACACGCTATACGTTTACCAAACAATCTGTCACTCCTAATCGCTAAATCCCATGAAATCTTATACGTCTAGTCTCTTACGTGAATGAGCTAGATAATATTATTTGATATTTTAAGGTAATGTGTTAATAATTTCACACATAAGACGCTCCCAAATATAAGTCGCACCCCCGGCCAAACTATGAAAAAAACTGCGACTTATAGTCCGAAAAATACGGTATGTACCGAACCGAAATTTTTGTGTACCGTTACACCCCTAGCTTTGAGGGGGAAAAAGTATTTTAAGTGCGCCTTATAGGTCGGAAAATACGGTAGTTGCACCGGGTGCACCTGTACACTGACCTTTGACACTTTTCCTGTTGACATCCGCCCCTCTCTCCAGCAGGTACTGCGCAATCTCCTTGTGTCCTTTGTAGCAGGAGATCATGAGGCAGGTGTGCCCGTGCCTGTTGGCCACCTCCAGGTCCGCCCGGTGCTCCACCAGGTACTTGACGATGTCCAGGTGGCCGTCGAAGCAGGCCGCCCTCAGGGGCGTGGAGTTGGTCAGCGTCGTGCTGTTGACGGAGGCCCCGTGGCCCAGCAGGGACTGCACCACCTTCAGGTGGCCGGCGGCGGACGCGGCCCAAAGCGGCGGGGCCCCCTCGATGGTTTCCCCGTCGAAGTTGACGGAGCCGCCGACCTCGACGGGGGCACAGCAGCACTCCATGAGGTACTCCACCAGCTCCAGGTGGCCGTAGCGGGAGGCCATGAGGAGAGGGGTGGCGCCGTTGGTCTTCTCGCCCATGAGCTTGGTCACCTCTTGTCCGTCTTTGTTCTCCAGGAGTTTCTGGAGGAGCCGGAGTTTGCCGTCTCTGGCCGCGTTAAACACCGCGGTCTTTAAATCCATGATAACAATATTAATAACAAGTAATAACGAGGAGGAGGGTAGCCTTTGTTTACTGAACGCTAACAAAAGCTGCTAATTCATCTCCACTTCACAATCCAAATACAGCCATGATTCACCTATAACGGATTTAAATAAATAAAAAAAACAAATAATTAACGCTTAGAAGTGTTCTTTTTGTCCGGTAACGCATTAGCCAACTTCCGCCAACTAAACAAGCTACCCGACTAGCTTAGCCTAGCTTCCCTTTTCTGTTGGCTCAGCTGGTACTCACCCGGTGAAATGTCTTTGTCTCGGGGAAGGAAGCCTTCATTAAATCTACTTTCCACGGTTGTCATACTCATATGACGGTGTATGCGCTATTTACCCGAAAAAAAGGGGATCAAAAAATACGGGAACTCCACCCGTTTTACCGTCCTAGCTTAGCCTTTCGGGCGGCTTGTGTGCCTTTCGTAAACGCTCAGTGCCGTTGGACGTCACCTCAAAAACGGCGAAATGGTCTCCAACCCGCCGGGGGGTAATCAAGCCCTCAAAGCGCTGGACAAAGGTGAGGTAAACATGGAAAGCGCCTGTCCGTCCACCCGCCCACGGTTCCACCGGTTGATCACGACTCACTCTTGTCGAATGGCCAGCGGCGCTGCGCTCCCCCTATTTTACTCCTCCGTACATGATTGACGTGTCGGCTGGCCAATCACAGAGCGACTTGGCTATAGCCAGCGCCAGCCAATCGTAATGCGACAAAATACTTTCAATTTGACTACATAATTGTATGAAATTGTCCGAACAAATTCAACAATTTAATCGCTTTAAAGCTGATTTGTAAACACTGGATCACATTTAAAAACAGTGAGTTGCAATTGGTCGGCGTTTGATTATATTGCCCTCTACAGGATAAAAGAGGTAAACAACCGTCACAACCGCACTAAAAGAACACCTCCAGGCAACTGCAACCCTAAACTAACACCTTCCACATCCCACCTCCCCGGATTGTAAATAATCAAATGTAAATAATCAAATGTATATGTGTACAGCTCTGGTAATGGGTACATTCGCATCCACCTGCACAAATGTACTTCAAAATGTAACAATCAAAATAAATATGACTTTTTTGTTTGTTTACTAGGGCATGCATATATAATATGCATTAGTTTGACCATTTAAAATCAACGATAATAAAAAGGAGATGCTTGGAAATAGCATGAAAATGCCCCAAAAACTTGGAAAAACGGGATTCATAGCATTACTTTTTGGTGTAACCATCATGAGCGTTCTGTTCAGGTATATTTCTTTTATATTTTGATAAATCATCATATTTATGTATTACTAAATTTAAATAGGTATTGATCAATCTTTAAGCTGTGTGTATTTGATTTCAGTTTGCTTTTGACATCTTATTTAGAATTGTAGTTGAAACTTTTACAACATTGTGTTGCGCTCATGATGGCGTAACCAAACTAGATTTCATTTAACGATCTTATTTTGAATATTTATTCCCTTTTTTACATTTAGTATATTTAAATATTCATTTATAAACATTGAATACATTTCAAATATTAATAAAATGCAATTGCCTTCATCTTATAGGGTAATGTTTACTTACTTTGACTTGTAATATCTCTAATTCTGGTGGTGTTTTATGCTTTTTTCTTTTTGGAACATGTACTATATATATAGCACAATAAAGTCCCATATAAAATTATGTTTCTAGCAATACTTTAATTTTGCCTTTGAAAGTAACACTCCAATGTCCATTAGTGGAGCTGTACACCTAAAGAAACACTCCAATGTCCATTAGTGGAGCTGTACACATATGCTTGTTCTTTTGCTGTCTGATCTCTCTATGTCCACTACTTGCTGTACATATCCTACCAAGTCAGACCTACACTGTTTCAATGTCCATTTCTCTGATGATGCAATTGTTGATGACCGAAGTGCTGACATCAACCAAACCACCCCCCCCCCCCCAACCCACACCCCGGATTGTAAATAATTCAATGTATATACTCTAAAGATTAACTTGTGTGATGACTGCATTACGATGATAGTATATATTTGTACCATGAATTGATTTAAGTGGACCCCGACTTAAATAAGTTGAAAAACTTATTCGGGTGTTACCATTTAGTGGTCAATTGTACGGAATATGTACTGTACTGCGCAATCTACTAATAAAAGTCCCAATCAATCAATCAAAAAACAAAAACAAAGAAAAACACTCAAAAGCAGTAACTTTAAACAGAACGTTTATTAATTCAGTCATCCCAATAACTTAACTTCTGAGGTGGGTTTTAAACACTCATCAGTGATGTTTAAATGATAATTTTGGGGGGTTTAACTGCAGTACCAAGTAAAATACATGTTTCTAACACTAAGAGGTGTATTTTCCCTCTTGAAGTTGTACAAGTACATTCGACTTGCCTAGACTGAAAGTTAAAGGTTGGTCTTTTGCTATACCAATGTATCTCAACAGGCACATATGTCTGGTAAAACATTGTGACACGCCTTATAAACAGACTTCACATGTTGCAATTTTTTTTTTTATAGGTAAAAACTTTGCTTTTGTAGCTTTGCAAATGTAAAAAAAAAAAAATGCATTGCAGTTCAACTTTATCAAAATAAATAGAATTTAAAAAACACTACATGGAAACCTCCTTACCATACTTGTTTAAATACCAGTGGTCTATGGGAGACAAAAATAACTTATTTAGTTGTTGTTGTTTTTTCCTATAAAACAGCTGCATTGTTGGTGTTGCTAATGTTACCACAACCTACCATTGTTTATTTCAGGTGAAAATGGCTGGCAACTCTGAAACAGAGGGAATGACATCAATATAACACGATTGGGAATTTTACACACAAAAAGAAAAACCGAAAGGACGCCACTAAAGAAGGACCAGAAACAAATATTGAAGGGGATCGCTTTACACCACTTGCGTTCAGTAGTACTGTAGTAGATATTAAAAAGAACAATCTTTGTTTTATACCCCTTACAAACGTGTTTCAAATCTCTATAGAAGACTTATTTGCACAGAGTCTCTTGGAACAGCAGTGTCGTACAATATAATTTACGTTTCAACGTTTCGTATGATCCAAATGTCTACCTGCTGTTCTTAAGTCACTCGATGCAAACAAGCCACATTGACGAGAACCAGCATTACGATCCCACGCGCGTGGTCGTGGTCTTCTTGTCGGAGAAGAAACTCCTCAGCAGGAGCACCTGGCTAATGCTGACCACGAGGAGGACGATGGCCTCGCCGATAGACCAGAAGGCGACGCGCGTGTTCAGGTCCTCTGCCCGGCTGCGTCCCTGCGCCTCCCGTAGGCGGAAGTGCGTCTGATAGTCGATGACGGACTTGAGGGCCTCGTGGATGGACACGCAGGCCGACTCCAGCTAGGATTTTTGTGAAAAGAAGAATTGGCGATCAACACAGGTCATTCAAGATGCAATCGATTCATTTCAATCGTTGAATTTGTTCCAAGATCAAGCTGTTGCTTCCAAAAATCCTGTATTAGAGGGCAATCATTTTCAAATGCTATCCAAGCAATATAACTGATATTTTTACTAGGAGTGCGTGATATAAGCTCCACGTAACTGCTTTTGTGTACGCTCTAGGGCATGGGTGTCAAACTCTGGCCCGCGGGCCAAAATTGGCCCTTGAGGCGATATCAAATTAACACTAGAGCTGGCCCGCCGATTATATACAGTGGTGGTGCCGCGGTAACACCGCATATTCTCACACTTGCCAAGCCTCCCGGGAAGACTCCCAAATTTCAGTGCCCCTCCCGAAAATCGTCACGTCCGCTTTGCATCCAGTCCAACGAGTGCTGGCCCAGTCACATAATAATATGTGCGGCTTCTGCACGCACACACAAGTGAATGCAACGCATACTTAATCAACAGCGATACAGGTTACACTGAGGGTGGCCGTATAAACAACTTTAACACTGTTAGAAATATACGCCACACTGTGAACCCACACCAAACAAGAATGACAAACACATTTCGGGAGAACATCCGCACCGTAATCAATCAATCAATCAATCAATCAATGTTTATTTATATAGCCCTAAATCACAAGTGTCTCAAAGGGCTGTACAAGCCACAACGACATCCTCGGTACAGAGCCCACATACGGGCAAGGAAAACTCACCCCAGTGGGACGTCAATGTGAATGACTATGAAAAACCTTGGAGAGGACCGCATATGTGGGTAACCCCCCCCCCCCCCCCCCCCCTCTAGGGGAGACCGAAAGCAATGGATGTCGAGTGGGTCTGACATAATATTGTGAAAGTCCAACACATCAGCGAAAGTCCAGTCCATAGTGGGGCCAGCAGGAACCATCCCGAGCGGAGACGGGTCAGCAGCGTAGAGATGTCCCCATCCGATGCACAGGCTAGCGGTCCACCCCGGGTTGGGAGGTAGCATCTCTAACTTTTACCGGGAGGGCATTCCATAGTATTGGAGCCCGAATACAAAACGCTCTATAGCCCGCAGACTTTACACAACATAAACACAACAGAACAAATACCCAGAACCCTTTGCAGCACTAACTCTTCTGGGACGCTACAAGGTGTGTGTGTGTGTGGGGGGGCGGGTTTGATGGTAGCGGGGGGTGTATTTTGTAGCGTCCCGGAAGAGTTAGTGCTGCAAAGGGTTCTGGGTATTTGTTCTGTTGTGTTTGTGTTGTGTTACGGTGCGGATGTTCTCCCGAAATGTGTTTGTCATTCTTGTTTGGTGTGGATTCACAGTGTGGCGTATATTTGTAACAGTGTTAAAGTTATTTATACGGCCACCTTCAGTGTAACCTGTATCGCTGTCAATCAAGTATGTGTTGCATTCACGTGTGTGTGCGCACAGAAGCCGCACATATCTTGTGACTGGGCCGGCACGTTGTTAGAATGGATGAAAAGCGGACGTGACGACAGCTCGTAGAGGACGTTAAAGGCAGTGCCTTTAAGGCACGCCCCCAAGACTGTGGTCCGGGTGGACTACGAGATATAATGACTGATGAACACCTTCGTTCAATAATGAAGGTTGCCTCAGCTCAAAGCCTGAGCCCCGACATTAATGAACTAGCATCCAAGAAAAGATGCCAGGTGTCTGGCTTGGGCACATCAGATTAGATCAGTGTGTTGCAAACTGAGCAGTTTAAAGTCCTGAATGGTTGGTTTATTCATTATTTTATTTTCAAATTTATTAGCCTGTGGAAAAAGTTAATGTTGATATTTACCTCAGAAGGCTGCAAATAGAAAAGAGGCATTCAATTTTTATTTAAATTGTATTTGGTATGCCATTGATATTTTTTTATTATTATTATTATTATTTGAAACTCGATTTTGCATGTCACTATAAAGTTATATAAGCCTTGCTTGTTCAATATTCAATGCAAAACTTGTTTGGGTCCCTATTAAAAAGGTTAATTTGTTCAACCTTGGCCCGCGGCTTTGTTCAGTTTTAAATTTTGGCCCACTCTGTATTTGAGTTTGACACCCCTGCTCTACGGGGATGAGCGTGCTAGGCGAGAGAGAGAGACGGTTTCTCGATTCTTCATTATTTCTTGCATGTATGGAGGAATTGAAAAATAATATTTGAAGTCTTTGAGTAGAGTATGGCTTTATAAGTCCAGTAAGACAGTGGGGGAATGATTTTATAGGCATATTAGAGTCAAAATGTTTCACTATGTAAAATATAAAAATCAGGGCTGTCAAACGATTGAAATATTTAATTGCGATTAGTCACATTTTGTCCATAGTTAAGTTGTTTTATCTTTAATAGGCGCACCTTATTAAAATGTACACCCAACATGGCAATTCGTTTGAGTCATGCAAATTTTTAGAAAATGAATCATTAACAAACGCTCGCACGTGCCAACTCGACTGTGGGCGTGATTACCAGGAAGCGTTTTGAAAACAACAAACTACTTACTGGCGCAGAACATGGTTTGCTTTATTGTGGGGCAAAAAAAGCAAGCCAAAATAAGTAAACCACACCTTCAAGAACAAGCCCAAATTAGCGCAACCTGCTAACTTTGCAAGCGACTATTGAAAATAAGTTGAATACACTACGCTATGGACTGCAAATCACACAAGACGCACGCTATTTGCCCGATTTAAAAAAATTTAGTTGTTAAAGGAAACTTTGGATAACTAGTTATGTTAAATTTGACAGCTGTCTCAGGAATTTGAAGCAAGCCGTAAACAATAAAAAACACTTAGCGACTAGTAGTTAGCATGAAACCTAAACAATATACATGGCTATTCATATTACAGAAACAGCGCAAGAAAAAAACCCAACTTTTTTGTAACTAGCGTTAGAAATGGAGTTAAATAAATTTGAAACATTTTACTTGAAAATTACATTAAATATCACAGTCAAAATAAAGTACACTAAAGGTCAATAGTCTTTACTGTATGTCAGACGAGAGTGGTAGTATAAAAAGAAAATTCCACTACGTTGATCATAGATAGTAAAAAAAAAAAAGTAGTTTGCTCGAAGCGCTTGTAAAAAACACTGCATTTTTAGTGTGTAAAAACTGTATCTTTTGCACTTCTTATGAAACCAAAAAACACTTACATGGGTGAGGGCTGTGACCCTGTTCTCATTGGGGAAGAGCGGCGGGTCGTCGCCGACCTGGAAGTCAAAGTAGACTGTCTTGTGGGTGAAAGTGGAAAACTCGTTGCTGAAGCAGAACTTGTAGGTGCCGTCCTTGGCTGCCGTGAAGGTGAAGCTGTCGTATTGTTTCTTCATCTCCTTGTAGAGTGTTGTGCCGTCTGGGTCCTCCAAGCGGCAGTCCACATCGTAATGGCCACCTGTCACCACCTGGGAGGATTATTGGATAGGAAGTCATTTCATTGGGCCTTCCTTCTACTCGGCCTGTGCTCACACTGAGCATTCCAGCATTTGCTTATCCCCTCACTTTTAAACTGCAATCTACCCTGATTTAGTGGATTATTTCCAGTTTTGTGATTACTTATATTAAGTGGTAGCTGTCATCAATTACAAGAGGAGTGATTGCAATAATCTAATCATAACACGTCTTCTATATAAAAAGGTACACAAATACAGTCTCACATTAGAGAGCGTTCTGTGGGTCTTGAGTTTGAGCATTTGAATTTTTTCAGGGCCAGAACCAATTAACAACGATAAATGAGGGTTTATTGTATTACTCTTGGCGACGAGAAGGAGATTTGTCTATGGAAGTGTGTGCAAAAAAGATAACCAACAAAAATGCAGTTACGTTTAGAATTAGATTATAAGAAATAATGTGTTACCAATATTTTACAAGTTGTGATTTGTATTTATTATTAATAATTATCAGGTAGGAACAATAAACTTAATGTACAACTACAGTTCAGTTCAACCCAATATGTTAGTCAATGTGTTTATATTCCAGATAATGTCCAAAGTTTATATGAAAAGGTAAAACAAATTGATTGGTAGGTCCAAGGGGGAAGAAAAGTGTTGTATAGCTCCTACCGCAGTGAGGCCAATTCAAAACTACTATGCTGCTTCAACATTAATTGAAAAAGCAAACAAAATGTAATTAAAAATTAAAAAAATATTTATACACTATATATTTGGGGAAAGGGTTCGACAACAATATAATTTTAAATTGTACAGTAATTTTAGAAATACGGCTGTACATCTGTTACAATTACAGTGTTCGAAGCAATGCTAAACTAGTTGCTACCTCTCTGGGCTTTGAATGGCTGACTTCTCTATTGAAGTGGGTGACTTCACTATTGAAGTGGGTGGCTTCACTATTGAAGTGGGTGGCTTCACTGTTGAAGTGGGTGACTTCACTGTTGAAGTGGGTGACTTCACTGTTGAAGTGGGTGACTTCACTGTTGAAGTGGGTGACTTCACTATTGAAGATCTGGGGCCGTACTTATCAAGCTTCTTAGAGTGCCATTTTACACTTAAGTCCTGAGAATTTGCGAGATTTAGTCCTACTCTCAAACTTAAGAATAAAAGCTTTTTATCAACGTTCTTAAGTCTAAGAATCACTCCTACTCTCCACGATATTTAAGAGACCTTCAGAGGTGTCTTAAGTAGTTAGGAGTTGCCAGCAGGGGATGGCACTGAGGCGAGAGAGACGTGCGCGAACGTTCAGGGAACGGAACAATGTTTTGTTTTTTTGATGACGAGCAGCTGATCAAATGGTATCGTTTAGACAGAGCGGATATTATTTTTGTCACAGATTTAATACTTTTCGATTCCTTGTTGATTTCTGCATGTGTCTACAGTGGGCTAGTATATATAGAGCCACCCACACCAGTTTCAAATTAGTTGCCTAATTAATGAATTGGAAAGAAAATGTTATGACAGTAGCGTATGTGTGTGGCCGTGAGGTGAGTGACGTCAGTGAGTGTGTGGGCGATAGAAGAGAGGGAGCGGTAGCGTGAGTGCCGGCGGGGACTAGTTTGTTTTGTATTATTTTGTAGTTTATTGTCAAAATATACACTCCCATTGTCCACTTAAATATTTCCAAGATATTTCTTTATTCTTAGACAACGGATTCCCTTCCGTGATTGGTCATTTCTATGGACACAGAAATGACGTCACCTAAAATTCCGTTTACGGCACATAGTAATGTCGTAATTCAGCTCTGAGTGTGACACTTAAGATTCAGTCCAACACTTCGCTGAAAGTGTGAGTAAGACGCTTGATAACTAACTTTTAAGTGCAGCTTTCAGCGAATAATTTATTTACTCTTAAGTCAACTCTAAGCAGACTTCTTAGGAGTAATTCTAAGAAGCTTGATAAGTACGGCCCCTGGTCACCTACCGAGGCTCCATCCTAGAGGCTAACCTTTCCTGTGATAAAATGGTAACCAAAGTAATCAAAAAGGTCAACCAACGAGCCAGATTTCTGTACAAAATCTCCACTCTGGCCAACAAAAACACCATGAGGACCCAAGCGGGAACTCTCATCCAGCCCTTTTTCGATTATGCATGCATGTCCTTGTACCTCAAAAACCCTTAAATAAAGACTACCGGTACAAACATCCCAAAACAAGTTAGTCAGGCTAATTTTCGACCTCCACCCCAGATCCTACCTCACTCCTGACCACTTCTGCAAAGTGGCCTGGCTCAGGATGGAGGACAGAGTTAAACAACTTGCACTGAACCTTGTATACAAATTTTGCTACAAACCCCTGATACCGATGTACATGTCAAACTACTTCCTGAATATAAATGACCGCCATAACTACAACAGTAAGGGGAGCTCCACAAACCACATCAAACCCAGATTCCGATCTAACAAGGTTCTTAACTCATTTTCTCTTTATGCCACTTCAATATGGAATGCACTCCAATCCATCCATTCATTTTCTACCGCTTGTCCCGGAAAGCGGGATACACCCTGGACAAGTCGCCACCTCATCGCAGGGCCAACACAGACGGACAACATTCACACTCACATTCACACACTAGGGCCAATTTAGTGTTGCCAATCAACCTATCCCCAGGTGCATGTCTTTGGAGGTTGGAGGAAGCCGGAGTACCCAGAGGGAACCCATGCAGTCACGGTCAGAACATGCTAACTCCACACAGAAAGATCCTGAGCCCAGGATCGAACCCAGGACCTTCGTATTGTGAGGCTCACGTACTGACCCCTGTTTCACATTCTACCCCTGGATTGTATATAATTGTAAATACTTTTTCTCATGCTCTCTGAGCTTCTACCGTTCACTGCTTGGTGTAAATATCCTACAATGTTGTGACCTGCATTCCTACATCATTATGATGCCTATTAGTGACTGTGTGGATGATTAACTTGTTTGTATTGTGCTGATAGTATATATTTGTACCATGAATGGATTATCGTGGACCCCAATTTAAACAAGTTGGTGGTAGCGGGGGGTGTATATTGTAGCGCCCCGAAAGAGTTCGTGCTGCAAGGGATTCTGGGTATTTGTTCTGTTGTGTTTATGTTGTGTTACGGTGCGGATGTTCTCCCGAAATGTGTTTGTCATTCTTGTTTGGTGTGGGTTCACAGCGTGGCGCATATTTGCAAAAGTGTTAAAGTTGTTTATACGGCCACCCTCAGTGTGACCCGTATGGCTGTTGATCACGTATGACTTGCATTCACGTGTGTGTGTAAGCCGCATATATCATGTGACTGGGCCGGCACGCTGTTTGTATGGAGGAAAAGCGTACGCCAAAGGCAGTGCCTTTACGGAACGCCCCCGATATTGTTGTCCGGGTGGAAATCGGGAGAATGGTTGCCCTGGGACATTTTTGGGAGGGGCACTGAAATTCGGGAGACTCCCGGGAAAATTGGGAGGGTAGGCAAGTATGGGTGAGAGAGGATGCTAAAGGCAGTGCCTTTAAGGCACGCCCCCAATGTTGTTGTCCGGGTGGAAATCGGGAGAAATTCGGGAGAATGGTTACCCTGGGAGATTTTCGGGAGGGGCACTGAAATTCGGGAGGGTTGGTAAATATGCACCTAGTGCAGTGGTTCTTAACCTGGGTTCGATCGAACCCTAGGGGTTCGGTAAGTCGGCCTCAGGGGTTCGCGGAGCCTCCGCAACCCCAAAGGGAATAAGCGGTAGAAAATGGATGGTTGGATGGATTAACTTTATTTTTAAGTTATCGTGCTGTGATTTTACCAGTCCGACCCACTTGGGAGTAGATTTTTCTCCATCTAAAATGAGTTTGACACCCCTGCTGTGTACTCTTCTCTCATTATATCTTACAAAGAACGCAGATAAAGCTGATTTGCATAAAGAGAAGCCAACACACCTGGAATTCCAAGGTGCACTTGGTGCCAGTGGTGATGTCCTCGTAGAAACATTGCTTGGCGTTGTCAGGCAGCTCGAAGGTGAGCTCGGAGCCCAGAGCCCAGCCACACAGGAGCTGGGCCCACAGCACCTGCAACATCACCCGTAGGGAGGCGTACATTTTTTCTTTCCAAGCCAAACACCCCCAGAACTTCACGTCGAAAGACAAGCGACCTGCAAGTGAGAGAGCGGACACGTTAGACGACATTTTGACGAGGGAAATGAGGCAAAGAGAAGCTGGACATTGTTAAGAGCGACAAAGTAGCTAGCATAATGCTAACGGACAAGATATCTGGCCGTTGTGTGGCAGAAACAGGAAACCGCTTGGACTCGAGGACTCTACGTTTATACCGCCAGTATTAACATGTTCACATATTTAAAATAAAATAACTTTGACTTGGTTTATTAACACTTCTTTTCTACCCGCACTTTTTCCTCTCACCTCAAATGCTGTTCTCACCCGGATGCGAAGGTATTACAGGCGGAACACGGCATTGGTTGTCACTTGTACAAAGCCCGCCCCCTTCCTCTCTTCTATTGGTTTAAAACATAAAAAGGGAGGAGCTTTGGATGATCACGTGGTCTGATGTTAAAAAAGAGAAAAGAATTGACTTCCCACTTCGACGTGGCTGGAGCAATGTATTTTTTTTAACATGTAATAATAATTAGGGATGTCCGATAGTGGCTTTTTTGCCGATATTCCGATATTGTCCAACTCTTAATTACCGATACCGATATTAACCAATACCGATATATACAGTCGTGGAATTAACACATTATTATGCCTAATTTGGACAACCAGGTATGGGGAAGATAAGGTCCTTTTTTTAAAAAAATTATAAAATAAGATAAATAAATTAAAAACATTTTCTTGAATAAAAAAGAAAGTAAAACAATATACAAACAGTTACATAGAAACTGGTAGTTAAAGAAAATGAGTAAAATTAACTGTTAAAGGTTAGTACTATTAGTGGATCAGCAGCACGCACAATCATGTGTGCTTACGGACTGTATGTATTCCTTGCAGACTATATTGTTCTATATTGATATACGGTATATTGTAGGAACCAGAATATTAATAACAGAAAGAAAGAACCCTTTTGTGTGAATGAGTGTGAATGAGTGTTAATGGGGGAGGGATATTTTTTGGGTTGGTGCACTAATTGTAAGTGTAGCTTGTGTTTTTTATGTTGATTTAATCAAAACAAAACAAAAAACAATACCGATAATTAAAAAAAACAATACCAATAATTTCCGATATTGCATTTTAAAGCATGTATCGACATCTCTAATAATAATCAAAAAAAATACGTGTGTTCTAAGAGCAGTTATAAATTGACCTCACTTTGTTGACTAACTTTACCTAGTTTGTGTTCATTATAGAAACATACATTATATTTTTTATGGCAAAAACTATGTGGTTTTCTGCACAATAACATTGAATACCACTTGTCTTGTTCTGGAAAAATGTGTTTTTAGCCATTTTAAAAATGTATGCAAAAGAGTAGGACCTGATAAATATTTTATTTTTGATGTCAAAAAAGAACATCCATCCATCCATTTTTCTACCGCTTATCCCCTTCGGGGTCGCTGGAGCCTATCTCAGCTGCATTCGGGCGGAAGGCGGGGTACACCCAGGACAAGTCACCACCTCGTCGCAGGGCCAACACAGATAGACAGACAACATTCACACTCACATTCACACACTAGGACCAATTTTAGTGTTGCCAATCAACCTATCCAAATATTTTATATTTAATTTCAGAATATCAAATTTGCTGTTGAAACTCCATGCTTTGCTGTTTTATATATCCTGTTAAAACAATGGTGGTAAGGCGTAATTGTCATAATATTGTTTTAATAACATATTATAACATTGACTACCTGTACTGTTTTAAATTGAGTACTTTTTAAATGGAGACAATGAGACTACTTGAGTCTATCACTTTCAGTAGCCTTTAGTAATAAGAATCGAGTGACTTCGTCTAATAAGATGCAAGCGTCACATTCAAATATCACATTCATTGCCCTTATTTTTTTTTAAAGCATTTTTTTTAGATATATGCATACTAGTTCTAGCTATTTTTATTATTGTCTGTTCTAGTTTTTATTTTTATTGTCTTTTTATTTTATTTCATTTTTTAATACACTGTAGCACTTTGAAGTTGTTTACTCAATGTAAAGTGCTTTTTACAAATAAATTATATCATTATTATTATTATTATTGATCTGCTTCCATAAATAAGTATTTCGTTTAAGCACTAATAAAACATCGACTGTTTTGAATGTTTTTGTAATTATATTTCTGGTCCCTAACATATTATCTTTTAAAGTTTTATTTTAGTGAAATGTTCTCTTTTAATTTTCTTCTTACTGAGTTAAAGAAATAAAATTAAATAAATATTAATGTGATATACCCTATGATATATTTAAACAAAACATTAACATTATGGCTGACAACTGTTATACATGTAATGCTTTAGAAGATGTACATCTTTTATTAGTGGATACAACATCTGTACTATAATACTTGAACAAAGTAAGAGTGAAACTCATGTGAATAATCACTGAATGGAGAACTGGGGGTGGGATTAAATAAATTATCTTCTTCCCACTCCCTTTCAGGCAAAACCGGACAATTATGCATTACATACTATACATTACCTTTGGCACTATATTAATTGATAATATTATGTGTTGTCAATTTTGTACTTTTTCATGTCATTGCCTGAAATAAATAAATAAATGGGGGAAAAAAATGTGATACTGTACATATATTTTGGGAGGAGATCAGAGATTGTCTGAAAGACAAAGGTATATAAATGTCCCCACGTACAATAGAAGGGATTAAACTTGGTATATTTATAAAAGATTGAGACCTATAGAGATCCCTCCATCCATCCATTTTCTACTGCTTGTCCCTTTCGGAGAAATTATTTACCGGTCGGACGTGCCCGAAACACCTCCCTAGGGAGACGTTCGGGTGGCATCCTGACCAGATGCCCGAACCACCTCATCTGGCTCCTCTCGATGTGGAGGAGCAGCGGCTTTACTTTGAGCTCCTCCCGGATGACAGAGCTTCTCACCCTATCTCTAAGGGAGAGCCCCGCCACCCGGCGGAGGAAACTCTTTTCGGCCGCTTGTACCCGTGATCTGGTCCTTTCGGTCATGACCCAAAGCTCATGACCATAGGTGAGGATGGGAACGTAGATCGACCGGTAAATCGAGAGCTTTGCCTTCCGGCTCAGCTCCTTCTTCACCACAACGGATCGATACAGCGTCCGCATTACTGAAAACACCGCACCGATCCGTCCGTCGATCTCACAATCCACTCTTCCCTCACTCGTGAACAAGACTCTGAGGTACTTGAACTCCTCCACTTAAGGTAAGATCTCTTCCCCAACCTGGAGATGGCACTCCACCCTTTTCCGGGCGAGAACCATGGACTCGGACTCGGAGGTGCTGATTTCGATCCCAGTCGCTTTACACTCGGCTGCGAACCGATCCAGTGATCTTTTTTTTTTTAAATATATTTTTTATTTTATATTAATATTATTTTTTTCTATTTGTATTGTCTCTTACTTTTTATTTAACATTTTTGTATACAGAAATTGTTGATCGTTAATGTTTGAAATAAATATTGTAATGAATTGGAAGTGCCTTAATTTGTTTGTATAATTTGAATGTGGTACTGTCTGTGTGTTCATTTATTCAATTATAAAAAAAAAATCTCAACGTTTTTTTTTTAAAGAGAGTAGTGTTACAAATAAAGTTTTTTGGGGGAAAAAAAGAACACAATGAACCGATAGACCCCGTGTTAAACTCTCGCGAGATCAAGCCAAGCGAGAGTACCGTGCAGGGGAGGGCTGCGCCGAGAGCAGGCGACTGGCGAGACAAAACAAAAGCCACCCTTTTCATCCACCCGGCGCTGGTCGCTTGTTATTATTCTTTCCGAGCTAAGGTTTTTATTTCCCGCTTTCCTATCCTTGTGCAACCGCCCCCCTGCGCGATGCCTAGCAGCACGTCTTTGCTGGAGGCCGACGACGGAGAATCCGAGGTCCCACCGCCGCTAGTGCACGCTTTCGCCGGCATGGGCCTCGACGAGCACATCGGCACCCAGAGCCAGACGGCAGCCGAGCAAGTGGACGATAGCTCGGCCTACCACCACCAACTCATCCAGGCCTCCCACTTTAATCGCCTCGGTACGGTCCTAGACTTGACGCCTATGCAGAACCACCATCGGCCACCCTCGGCGGACGAAGGGAGCGTCACGCCCGAAGACGAGGACCCGGCCATCTCCGGGTGCTCACCGGGTAGCTCGTTGCTAGCGCAGGCCCACCAATACATGCCTTCTGGGCCGGGTGGCTGCAGTATGGAACAGGTGGACACGGTGCTGCTGTACAATGGAGACGAGCGGGACGATGCGGCCATGCCGCCCGGCGTGTACGCTGGCGAGCCGGGCTACGAGGCCGAGGCGGCGCTGTTGGCTCGCCGGAAAAGTGTCAACACGACCGAATGCGTGGCGGTGCCGAGCTCCGAGCACGTCGCGGAGATAGTGGGCAGGCAGGGTAAGTGGACGCAACTCTTGTTTTTTATTAGAAAATAGCGACATTAAGTAACGTATAAAATGCCGACAGTTGCCATTTTGTGCTAATAGATAGCTAGCAACTTATTGTTTCCATTCAGCGATTCATTATTGCATTGTAACGACTTTGTTTATTTGGCGTTTTTTGAAACTTTTTTTTTAAACATATGCACTTTGTTATACACCTGCCGTTTGTATCAATTAAAGTACCAACAAAATTCATACATTTTGATGTTTTTCAAGTTAACGATAGTGAGCCTGAGCTAGCTATGTTAGCATTAGCACTGGCCATAAAAGTGGGTCAGCGCCGCCCAGCTCCAAACAATTCTCAAGTTTGGCCTCACTATTATTTTTTCAATCTGTGTTAACTACCGAACCCGATTTCATGAGTAAAGTGTCGGGGCTTCGTTTGGTAAAGGTCTTTGTGTCGAATATCAAGCGATGAAAACAGTAATGAGTTGCTTTGCCACATCAGCTCCACTTTGAGTGTCCCTTCGTTGTCAAGTCGCGTGATTTCTTCATGCAATTCATCATGAAACTCCTGATATTCGTCGACATAGAACGCTGCATTCATATGGCGTTTGTTTGGTGGTGTGTATTTTCTTTTAAGCTTGAATTTTGCGCTGTGTTGGAGCCTACTTGAGGGGGGGAGGGTGCACACATTACACAGTTAACACAACAACAGGAAATGGCTGGACCCAACCACGGCTGAAAGGAATATTTGATCTATAAAACCGCACAACGTGGACTCTTGACTTATTAAGAATTGTTAACATTGTGTTCATAATGTAAGGGTGAGGCTTAGGCCCCGTTTACACTAAGGTTATCCAGGGTAAATCCCACCTAACTGTAATGATAGTGTTTGACCACATGGTGGTTGTTGAAACATGGTCCATTGTCACTCACCACAGTATGCGGTATACCATGTCTAGCAAATATAGATTTGACATGCGTGATCACACAGTTTGATGATGTACTTGATAGCAAAGCCATTTCAGGGAAATTAGAATAGTTGTCAATTACAACAACATACTCTTTGCCCTGCATGTTATTACTAACATGCGCAATGGATGGCCTCCACGTTCCAGCCCACGGTTCTTCCATGTTAGAGGTGAACTAAGTGTTGTGGATGGACTTTTACTACCACCATGTGGTCAAACACTATCATTACACTAACCTTATCCTTGTCCACACACACACAATGGTCGTTTAAGGCCTCCGTCAGCCAGCGCAACGCGACCTAATACGCATGCGTGGAAAATGCGCACGTTATAGTCACCTCCAGTGTTGCTTTGTGTGCAAGTTCTTAAATGTAACTTATCTGGGGCCTATTTATCAAGCTTCTTAGAATTACTCCTAAGAAGTCTGCTAAGAGTTGACTTATGAGTAAAGAAATTCTTCGCTGAAAGCTGCACTTAAGTTAGTTATCAAGCGTCCTACTCACACTTTCAGCGAAGTGTAGGACTGAATCTTAAGTGTCACACTCAGAGCTGAATTACGACATTACTATGTGCCGTAAATGGAATTTTAGGTGACGTCATTTCTGTGTCCATTTAAATGACCAATCACGGAAGGGAATCCCTTGTCTAAGAATAAATAAATATCTTAGAAATATTTAAGTGGACAATGGGAGTGTATATTTTGACAAACTACAAAATAATACAAAACAAACAATATTGGCAATGAATCAAAAATAAATGTTTCCTTTTCTTTCCTTTTTCTTTTCCAATTCAGATCGAAGCATTGTGATGACCTTTAGTTCTGCTGTGAAAGCTCTGCTGCGTGATGTTGCTGATGAGATGACGCCCCTTATTAAATCTGTGACAAAAATAATACCCGCTCTGTCTAAACGATACCGTTTGATCAGCTGCTCGTCATAAACAAAGCCAGGACATCCTTCCGCTCCCTGAACGTTCGCAGACGTCTCTCTCGCCTCAGTGCCATTCCCCGCTGGCAACTCTTAACCACTTAGGACACCTCTGAAGGTCTCTTAAATATCGTGGAGAGTAGGAGTGATTCCTAGACTTAAGAAAGTTGATAAATAGCTTTTATTCTTAAGTTTGAGAGTAGGGCTAAATTTCGCAAATTCTCAGGACTTAAGTGTAAAATGGCACTCTAAGACGCTTGATAAATACGGCCCCTGAACAATATCCAGTGTTGTGGTATTTCAATTAACTGGAATCCAGTGTGCTGTGGAGCTATATTGTAGTGAGTCACACATGAGCCATCATAAATTAATCAAGTCTTTATTAGACACGAAAAGTACACAATGTGACAAAGAACATTTGACAACAATCAAACTAGGGATCTACCGTATTTTTCGGACTATAAGTCGCAGTTTTTTTTCCTAGTTTGGCCGGGGGTGCGACTTATGTGTGAAATTATTAACACATTACCGTAAAATATCAAATAATATTATTTAGCTCATTCACGTAAGAGACTAGACGTATAAGATTTCATGGGATTTAGCGATTAGGGGTGACAGATTGTTTGTTTGGTAAACGTATAGCATGTTGTATATGTTATAGTTATTTGAATGACTCTTACCATAATGTGTTACGTTAACATACCAGGCACGTTCTCAGTTGGTTATTTATGCGTCATATAACGTACACTTATTCAGCCTGTTGTTCACTATTCTTTTTTTATTTTAAATTGCCTTTCAAATGTCTATTCTTGGTGTTGGGTTTTATCAAATACATTTCCCCAAAAAATGCGACTTATACTCCAGTGCGACTTATATATGTTTTTTTCCTTCTTTGTTATGCATTTTCGGCCGGTGCGACTTATACTCCGGAGCGACTTATCGTCCGAAAAATGCGGTAACTGGAATCCGGTGTGCTGTGGAGCTCTATTGTAGTGAATCACACCTGAGCCATCATAAATTAATCAAGTCTTTATTAGTCACGAAAGTACACAATGTGACAAAGAACATTTGACAACAATCAATCTAGGGATCTAGATATCTGGTCAGGACACTCCTCACTCTTTTGTCTTCACCTTCATTGTCCATTCCTTTTTGGTGACTTTATATACTCTGGACCTAGACGTTGAGTTCGGACAATAACTGATACAGTCTGCTTTGCCAACTTAAAAGCATTCGCCGTTTTCCGTAGTCTTCCCTCGAAGGCCAGATGATACAAAGCACATGCTACATTTTTTATCACATCCACGGGAGCCCGCAATCTCGTTAACACTCCTTCGACAAATGGACTAAGTTTTTTGGTAAGTAGAATCACAGCTGACCTCGACATTGGAAAGTTCTCTTGCCGTCTGAGAAGTGTTGTATCCGAAATAGCTGCAATCGCTTTCTCTTAAGGTATTCCTGTGTGATTTCCACAAGCGTTTGTACATGTAGAAGAAGGAGAAACACGGGTATGTCTGGATGACTCGCCTCCATACTTCCAGTGGTTAGCTCTGAGTTACGAAACCACTTTATTATGAAGCTGGCTGTAGCGCGTTCTTTCTGACGTCACTTCCTGTGTGGGGCGCGGTCTTTCTGGCGTCACTTCCTGAACTCTTTGTAAACGATCTATGAGTCCGTACAAAGCAAAGAGCCGGAGATTCAAAAAATACACGGCGCACTTACCTGTGTAAAAAATTGTTTGAGGAGGGGAACCTTAAACGCTGGTTCAGTGTGGCTGAAACGGGGCTTGGGCTAAAGAATTATTTGTTTAAGGGTGTGGGGGGGGGCGTGGCCTGCGGACCTGCAGCAAATTATTGGACTGGTCAGGTCCGTAAACCGGGGGATAAACCTCCGGTTGTAACCCGCCAGACCCAATAACTGACCTCACCCGAAAGGGTTCTCCAGATCTGGTCCAGTGGACGGAGCAGTGCCAGCAGGCGTTTGAGAGGGTTAAGAAGGCCCTCTGCGAGGAGCCGGTCCTGCACATGCCTGGCACACCCCGCTTAGCTGCAGGTCCACAGGCCACGTCCCCCCACAAAGGGGTTATCCGGCTTAGTGTAGACATAGCCTAAATGGTCTTTAAACTGAATCACCAATAGCCTTCTTCCCCCTTTCCCGATTTACTCCAGGCTGCAAAATCAAAGCACTCCGAGCCAAGACCAACACCTACATTAAGACGCCGGTGAGGGGCGAGCAGCCCGTCTTTGTCGTGACTGGACGTAAGGAAGACGTGGCCATGGCCAAGAGGGAGATCCTGTCCGCCGCCGAGCACTTCTCCCTCATACGAGCTTCTCGGAACAAAGCGGGCTCTCTCGCCGTCGCATCCGGGCCGGGGATCCCTACTCTACCTGGACAGACCACCATTCAGGTCAGTCGGCATTTGATGAAAAAAGCACTGACAATTCCTATGCACGCGCTGCCGTCATTGATCCATCAAAATGAAATATGCGTATGAAAAAAAGGGACAAAAGCCACCCAAAAACTTGGTTGATGGTAACCATAGAGCTGTGAATAATAAGCCAGTTGTTAAAGTTACCACATATATTTTTGTTCTCCACAGGTGCGGGTGCCGTATCGTGTTGTGGGACTGGTGGTAGGTCCTAAAGGTATGTTTGAAATAGTATTTTTTTGTCAAATTTTCTTTGGCTTAAATGTCATATTGAACAGGAGTAAATAGTTGTTAAAGTCAATTATTTTTATTGCTTTTTGTAACTGGAGAACTTTCCATGTCTCAATCTCTTAGTGCACTGGTTTACAATCTCTTTTTCATCAAATACCACTTCAGGAAACACTTGGCTTTCAAAGTACCACTTTAATGACCAATATTAGTAGGCCTAAGTATTCATTCAAAACAAGGTAGAAGTTTTATTTAACAAGTGTAATTAATATTTATGGCAACCGTTGTATTACACAGTTTGAACATACTGCAATAAGTCAGTGGTCTAAAACAACAAAAAATACAAAAATTAGGCGTATTTTATGTGGACTAAGCAAAATTATCTGCCAATAGAACAAGAAAATTTGGCTTGTCAAGACTTTCCAAAACAAGTAAAACTACCTAACCTCAATGAACCCAAAAATACCTTAAAATAAGTATATTCTCACTAATAACAAGTGCACTTTTCTTGGTAGGAAAAAAAATGAGACCTTTTTGCTCAATATGTTGAAAAATATTCTTAAATTAAGTAAATGCTAGTGCCATTATCTTGACATAATGATATGCGCTCGGCATCATGATTTTTTTTTTTTCATGCTTGAAGTAAGAAATTATTACTTTAAAAAGGTAGTTTTATACTTGTGAGTGTTGATGACACAGCTTTGCATCAGTTGATATTCTAGTTTTCAAGCATGTTTTACTCAATTTAGGTCATAAAATCTCAGCAACAAGCTGTAATATCTTACTGAGATCGTTTAGGACCAAAACCCTTAAAACAAGTAAAACACTCTAACATAAAATCTGCTTAGTGAAAATAATTATCTTATCAGACAGAAAATAAGCA
The DNA here is from genome assembly GCF_033978785.1 of Entelurus aequoreus. Classification (NCBI taxonomy): domain Eukaryota; kingdom Metazoa; phylum Chordata; class Actinopteri; order Syngnathiformes; family Syngnathidae; genus Entelurus; species Entelurus aequoreus. The sequence continues at coordinate 50,949,224 of NC_084747.1, read as the reverse complement.
AATATCACCCTTATTTGAGATATTTAATCTTACTTAGATTTCAATTTTTGCAGTGCAGTAACCCTGCGTTTAAATATTGGAAGCTAAAACACTAATCACTTAATAAAGTGATTCTTTGCCATACCACTAGATAGAACCCACGCACCACAGTTTGAGAATCACTGCCAAAGTGCATCCATCCATTTTCTACCGCTTGTCCCTCTCTGGCTCGCGGGGGGTCGCCACCTCACCGCAGGGCCAACACAGAGACAGACAACATTCATGGTCTTCTTAAATGCCTGTTAACTCTGTTGTTGAAAAGAAAAAGAACAAGTTGCATGTGGGCGGCGGAAGACGCCACGCCGAGAAAGGACAAGGCTGTTTTAGGTCGTCTTTGTTCAATTTCCCCCCCTTCATTATGTCTTCCATGCGTGAGGCAGACTCTGATGGGAGTGCGCCAAAGAAAAGGAAAGTGAAGTAAAATTAGACCATGTAAAATGCACGCGTTGCAAAATGGACAACAGCGTCTGCGTGCCCTGTCGAAGTCGTTCCAACGCCGCAACCATCGAGGATAAGGATGGTATCTTCGAGCAGTAATCTCATTATTGTCTCTGCGTCCCTCACAAAGCACACCTGAGTGTGGAAGGTAGTTTTATCATGTTTCATTTAGTTCTTGTAACACAGTATTTCCGGACTATAGAGTAAAATGACAGTTAATACTTAAACATTTGACATTTCAAACAATTTCGAACAGAAATAGTTAATGCACATTCAGATAAATTCCCAAAATTACAATTAAAAAAATGTTGGCCGGTGGCCGGGCTGTGAATATGCGCACTAATTGACTGAAAGGGCATGCACTTGGCGCGATGATGTCATGTTATCGATGGAAAAATTCATTTTTAGACAATATGATTTGCCTGAGCGGCTAGGAAACTTGTTGCCTTTCCATTAAGAACAATACATTAGTTTTTAGTATACGTTTGCTGGTTTCTAGAAATGTAATGCAGAGCGCATATCTTTATGTCAAGATAACGGCACTAGCGTTTACTTAATTTAAGAATATTTTTCAACAAATTGAGCAAAAAGGTCTCTTTTTTTCTACCAAGAAAGTGCACTTGTTATTAGTGAGAAAATACTTATTTTAAGTTATTTTACTTGTTTTGGAAAGTCTTGACAAGCCACATTTTCTTGTTCTATTGGCAGATAAATTTGCTTGGTTCAAATAAAATACCCAAATTTTTGTAATTTTTTTTCTTGTTTTTGAACATTGACTTTTTGCAGTGTGGACCCACTAGCTGTGGGAGCTAGCTCTCCAATCAGCTAAACAGACTGAATAACTCCACGTTGACATTTTGGTGAATTTACTGAGAAATGTGTGAAACTGAAACAATAGAAAAAGAATGCCGGTGTGAGTTAATGATACTAACACAGACACTCGTAAAATGTGATTGACATATTAGCTAATGACGCTATCGTCATTACATTACGATTGCACATACAAATGTACATGAAAACACTCTTTCAGAAACCACACATGGGACGATTTAATAAGTATAAACAGTTTTAATTATACTGTAAAACTTACAAAGGCTGCTTGGAGTAATGAATGAAAAATTCATACAAGTAGAACTTACCCAAAAGATGGCGCGATAGCACAAACAAAACGCCTTCTCTGTGTATTTGCTTGTTTTTTTCAGAACTATTTATTATGGCCGTCAGCGAAAAAAAAAACAAATTAGCTGCACCGTTGTATAAGCCGCAGGGTTCAAAGCGTTAGAAAAAAGTAGCAATTTATAATCCGGAATTTACGGTAATGTATTTCATGGGTTCGGTTTACTGAAGTGATTAAGGTATAAACTTTAATCTTTAATCTTTAACTCCGATTTACACAAAACTCCAGTTATGTTGAACAGTGAATCTCAAACCATGGTATGTGTACTACTTCATTGAGTGGTACGCCAAATAATCATGCGGGCCACATTGAAAGACTTAACGGGCCGCATGTGGCCCCCCGGGCCTTAATTTGCCCAGGTCTGGTTTACATGAAGCAGAGGTGGTATAGGATTTTCCCTTTTTATGACCTCATGAAACCAGGAAGTGGGGTATGTAAGAAGGTGTATAAGTTGCTGCTTTTTCAAATCTAATTTCTATCCGTTGCATTGTTTGGTGTCCCAGGGGCGACCATCAAGCGCATTCAGCAACAGACACACACCTACATCGTCACCCCGAGTCGCGACAAGGAGCCCGTGTTTGAGGTCACAGGAATGCCCGAGAACGTGGACCGAGCCAGGGAGGAGATCGAAGCACACATCGCCCTCCGCACAGCCACTTGCGGGGGAGGGATCGAGGCTCCCGGTGTGGACAACAACGACTTTCAGTTCAACGGCACCGACGTCAGCTTCGACAATTCTGCCGCAGCTGTCGGTCTGGGTGAAGCCGGGTGGCTTCACGCCGGTGCGTCTGCGGCCAGTAACGCCAGCCTGCTCCCAGTCACCCTGGGCGGCCCCCAGCGGGTCAATAGCAATATATCTGGCGGCGTCCGCATGTCTTCCACCTACCGCAACGACAGCTCCAGCTCCCTTGGCAGCGGTTCCAGCTCCACCGATTCCTTTTACGGCAGCGGCGGGAACAGGATGTCTGATTTTAGCCCCACCTGCTCCTTCAATGCCAATTCCAATAACAACAACAGCAACCCGGGCGCTCCGAGTTTCTGGTTTGGAGACAGCCTTCCACCGGTGGGCTCCGAAGAGCTGGTCGGCTCAGGAGGTGCGAGCGCCTCCTCTGGATTTGAGCCGTTAACCATCTCTACTAGCCAAGTGGTTCACCCCTCTGCACAGCCACACATCTGGAGCCCCTATGTGGACCAGCAAAGTATTCAGGCCTTCGACGCTCGTCCCAGTCAGGTAAATGTTAGACTGTTTGTATCTGTTAATAGGTTTATCAAGTGGTTCGGCTTCCCCCGCTCGTCGTTACCTTTTAGTTTCAAACATGTGGCTTGTACCTGCAGGCAATCGACTTGAGTAAGGTATGAGCTATTTAGGCTATATAAAAGGGACCTGTATTTTATTTGGAATTCTGCCTATCGTTCACAATCATTATAAAATATATAAACGTCAGTGTTTCCCATAAACTGCCAAGATACCTGTGGCGGTGGGGGCGTGGCTTTTGGCGTGGCTATGGGCGTGGTCACATGACATCATCGAGTAATTTGCATAATTTACTACAATGATATGATTTTCTCTAAAAAGGCTCAAAAAATGTATACTTACTAATTAATAACAGTTTTGTTTTAAATGTCCATCCATCCATCCATTTTACAATATCATTCCAACACTTTATGTACATATTTATATACAGATTTGAACAATAAGTTATTCACTGAAATATATTTATTAATTGTGGTTCTTACAAAAAATATATCTTATAAAATATAAAAGCTAAAATGTCTCTTAAAGCTCTGCCCCTTTAATTAGTGCATACTAAATAATTTAACATTAGCCTACTACTACAACCATATTATTTACCAGCAACATAAAGTGAAACAGAGGCAGAGGTGTCCTGCCACAGTCAGTAACAAATAAACAGAAAACAGTAGTGGTCAAATACAAATAAGGCAACAAGAGAAGTATCCTACACTTCTTTTTTGTAAAGTAAATCTGAACAGCCTATATGGGCATCTACATCAACTATATGATTTGCCTGAGAAGCTGGACAGGACAAAAAAACAAAAAATGTTTTTTAATTTGTTTTTATTTGTGGCGGACGTAATTCTTTCGTGGCGGGCCGCTACAAATAAATTAATGTGTGGGAAACACTGAATGTATATATTTATATAAATATATAAACCTACTCAGTGGCCTAGTGGTTAGAGTGTCCGCCCTGAGATCGGTAGGTTGTGAGTTCAAACCCCGGCCGAGTCATACCAAAGACTATAAAAATGGGACCCATTACCTCCCTGCTTGGCACTCAGCATCAAGGCTTGGAATTGGGGGTTAAATCACCAAAAATGATTCCCGGGCATGGCGCCGCTGCTGCCCACTACTCCCCTCACCTCCCAGAGGGTGAACAAGGGTATGGGTCAAATGCAGAGGACACATTTCACCACACCTAGTGTGTGTGTGACAATCATTGGTACTTTAACTTTAACTTAAAAGACATAACGATGGATGTTTTTTTTTTGCATTCTAAATATTAAATCAACGCGATCAAAAAGTTTGCTGACAATTCCGCCTATAAAGCACTTAAAAACAACCAAACACTTCCATTGAGGTTTTATATACATGATATAAGTATATACCTGTATGTAATGTAGTAACATGCACATTTATAATATTTGAAAGCAAACATTTTGATAATTTTAAGCATACACGGTGCATTAATTTAAAAAACGTATCAAAGTGTTTTTGTTGTTGTTATAACATCACTGATTATTACTCATTGCAGACTTCAGGAGAGCAAACAAACATAAAACATCACTTACTGTACTAGGTCTGCTGTTATTAGGACGCCGACTGCTGGGACGTTCATATATTCCCATTTAGATGAAGAATGTTTTATAATCCTCACAAAGAAACGGGGTGCGGGGACCAAGCATCTTTTCATGTCGTTCTTGTCATTTCCGAGTCCTAAATGGCTGTCAGAGAGTACCAACTTGCCGGAATACCTACTCAGACAGGGGTGTATATTGTAGCGTCCCGGAAGAGTTAGTGCTGCAAGGGGTTTTGGGTATTTGTTCTGTTGTGTTACGGTGCGGATGTTCTCCCGAAATGTTTGTCATTCTTGTGTGGTGTGGGTTCACAGTGTGGCGCATATTTGTAACCATGTTAAAGTTGTTTATACGTCAACCCTCAGTGTGACCTGTATGGCTGTTGACCAAGTATGCCTTGCATTCACTTGTGCGTGTGTGAAAAGCCGTAGATATTATGTGATTGGTCCGGCATGCAAAGGCAGTGCCTTTAAGGTTTATTGGCGCTTTGTACTTCTCCCTACGTCCGTGTACACAGCGGCGTTTTAAAGTCATGAATCTTACTTTTTGAAACCGATACCGATAATTTTGAAACCGATACGGATAATTTCCGATATTACATTTTAAAGCATTTATCGGCCAATAATATCGGCAGTCCGATATTATCGGACATCTCTACTTCAGATAGTGAGTAATGCAGCTTATTTGCTATAATGAAGGTGATTATTTGTTAGCTTAGGAAAGCTGCTCCACATTGTGTTTGGAGACACATAATTAGCTGCTAGTTTGTCAAATGGGGGACTAAAAATGAATACAATATTAGCCAGAAGGGATCGCCATTTTTTGGCATTATAGGCAATCGACTTTTTCCATGAAAACCGTCCGATACTGATTGGTGGCCGATCGATCAGCACATCCCTAATTGATACTTAATTTCACTTGTATTTGATCACGGGGACTTGTTTTTAAAAGTACTTAATTGTGGCTTCTTGTCGCTTATCTTTCCAGACTAGTCAGCCGGGGACGCCCCGCCTCTCTCCCACCTTCCCCGTGACCGAAGCCATGGAGCACCGGGCCCCGTTCGGCTCCTCCGGGACCCCGAACGACGCCCAGCGGCTCCCGTCCTACTGCTCGGCGTTCTCCTCCTCGTCCTCCGGCGAGAGCACGGCTTCCTCCCCGCCCGAATCCACCCTCGCCTATCGAGCCGGCCCCGTATCGGCGGTCCGGGGGCCGGCCCAGGAGGCGTGCGTCCGCTGCATGGAGAGCCAGGTGATCGCCGCCCTGGTCCCCTGCGGCCATAACTTCTTCTGTCTCGATTGTGCCACCCAAATATGCCAGAGCCCGGACGCCGCCTGCCCCGTGTGCCTGTCCCCGGTCAGCCAGGCCATCCAGCTGCGCAACATGTGACTGACAGGTAGGGGGCGGCCGGTCCCTCATCTTGGCTTTAGTAGAGGAGGTTTAAGCAAGGAAAGATGTGCATTAATGGTCTAGTTCAGCTTGTTCATGTGCCTGCCAATTGTCAAGTCTTCTACTTAATGAATTGATCAACAAGACGGGGCGGAAACCTTCCATGTAGCAACGGGCAGGCTGGGAATTCTCCTTTTTGTTTCTCCCTTGACAACGGTTCCCCGCCACTTCCTGCCTCATCATAGTTCCTTCACTGCAGTAATATGCTCAACCTGTAGCCCCGCCCCCTTTTGTTGACCGGTGCTCACTGGAGTGACAACCAAGTGGAGGAGGAGCATGTTTACAAACCAGTCGTATTACACACATATTCATGCACACCTCATAGTGAACTCGTATCCCATGTTTACACACTTGAGAAGTGATGCTGTTTTATACGCATGCACACTCCACCCCCATATCGCAGCGATCGCCTTTTTACCAAGGACACACCACTACGCATAAAATACAATTGTTTACCATTTAACGTGTGCCTAAAATTGCGTTTAGAATCAACAACGGGTTGGTTGAGCCGTGCTTTGTTTTTAGGGCCTGTTTACACGACCACACTATGAACAAAAACGTGGAATCATTTTTTTCCGAAACTTTCTTCCTTTACATTGAGCCGCAAAAACACACTTGTTGTTCTTTTATTGGAGAATAATGTGCGTACGCTATAAAATCTGAGATATACGTCACAAAATAATGTGCCATAAAGGACACTTTCGGTTGGTCACAATTCATAGAGTAAGCCAAATAATCGGATATTTTTGGCTTGTCAAAAATAGTCTTAAAATAAATGAAATAATTTGCCAGAAGGTCAATTGACTTGTTTAAGTGTTTTGGTTATAAAAATTAAAAAAATTACATTCTTAAAATGAGCTTAATCATCTGCCCAAAGCTTTATATCTATGTTATTTTGGCTTGAAACTCGTGTGTAAATACAAAATGTACATTCAGAGCACAAACATTAGCACAGGGGTGTCCAAAAGCTTTTTTACCCTGAAGGCCTTGTTATATTTTCATCAAGTCAATGTGCAGGAAAAACACAATTTAGCATTTTTCCTCAATTCTTTTTTTTATCGATTTTTTTTCAATGAATACAAGTGATGTTAATGAACAAAAAAATACAAATTCATCACATTGTTCGACAGTTTACTGTAGATGTTTCAGCTGCAGGTTTAATAAGGTAATTATTACAAACAATACTAATTGCATTTTTTGATAGTTCATTATAATTGTAGAAGAGAAAATGTGCTTTTTAAGTAGTTTGATGTGTGATTAAATGATATCCAAGTATTATAGTATAGATATACTATAATACACATGCATACTAGTACTGTGTGTGTGTATATAGATATATATATATATATATATATATATATATATATATATATATATATAGATATATAGATATATAGATAGATAGATAGATCGATGTGTGTGTGTATATATATATATATATATATATATATAATTTATATAATGTATATATATATTATTTCTATATACAATATATATTATTTATATATATATAATTTTTATATAGCTACATATATATTTATGTATATATATTATTTATATAATATATATATTTATATAATAAATATATATATTATTTATACTATATATATATATATATATATATATATATATATATATATATATATACATTTGAATTGACATTTGAGCGCAAAACTTTATTGTCTCTCGAGACAAACAGATGCCAGTAGTAGTATATATATGTTTTATATATATATATATATATATATATATATATATATATATATATATATATATATATATATATATATATATATATAGAAATATAGATATAGAAATATAAGTGATATCCAAGTGTTATAGTGTATATATATATATATATATATAGGAAACAACTTTTTTTTATTTTTTTTAACCTTTTTTGTGTGTTTTTCAGATCCAGGCTGCGTTTTGTATTTTTATTTGTATTTTTTTCAAGTGCCACAAATGGTCTTTGGACACCCCTGCACTAGCAGGTGGAAACTTGTATCACATCGTTCCTTTTTTTTGAGCGTATTATTTTTGCCCCCCCCCAAAAAAAAGAAGCTGCACAGTTAACATTCCTTGTCCGATGAACGGTATGAAAATAATAGTCAAATGGTGTTAAAACTGCACAGTTGGGCTCGTTCCCGCCCCCCCTCACTCGAATGTTGTTGACAAAACTACTTTCCCGTTCTTTCGTGTTCTCGTCTTGTCCCATGCAGGAGTTAAACAAAACGTGACGTTCTTGAATCATTCATCGCTTTACGGTACAAACCTTCTTCATATCTTATCTGGCTATGCGCTAATCGTCCATTCCTCCCCTTGCGGTCATCTCACTTTGTTTTTTTAGCTTCTTGCTAACTTTTGTTTAGGACATCTTTGAAAGTTGAGGGTGGGGGGGCACCTGAACACTACATAAGGTCAACACTGCTGCTTTATTTTGGGAGTTTTCCAGGTTGCCCCCTCCCCCCGTCCCTTCCGGGTCTTTAATCCGTCCTTTTTTTGTTTGTTTTTTAGCCCCCTCAAAAGGGTCCACTCCCCCCCCCGAGGGAATGCAATACACTGTTGACCCCTCGGCTTCTTTTTTTTGTCTGTGTATTATATTATTAAGGACTGATGAAATATAGTTATTTTTTATTTTGTTACATTTCATATTCTATAAATATATCTACAAAAAGTATCTATATTCCAATGTTTACAATAAGATTTTAATTTTTGTATTTTACGTTTGAGAGGTAACACCGATGAAGAGTGTTTTTTTGCAACGCTTCTCTGCTTTGTAGTTTCGCGGACTTTTATTTTGTATTAAAATGGAAACATGGAATGTGCGTGCAAACAAGCATGTTTAAAACGTAGCCGCTGACGCCAACCAAGCCGAAAGATTCAAGCTGCCTGCAAAAATGTGTTTTAATTAACAAAGTGTACATTTTTTTTATTATGAGTAGATGATCTATACAGGCGGACACATGATGTTCAAAGTGTTTTCTCGCTAATTTTTACTACACTATTTTTGTTGTTCTGTATATGTAGAGGGGGGAAGTCTTATGGCATATATAAATTCAACATGGGGAGTTAGGAGTTTAAAAGCAGACTATATTTTATAACGGCCTTTTAAGTTATTTGCGGCCAAAGCACTGATATTATATATTTGCTGTAAAGAGAATTTTAAGAGTTTTATTTTTCTGATATCAAAACGTTACTTAATAAAGACGGTTTCATTTAAAGCCAACACACGCCTCATGTCTTCTTGCACACCATTTTTTGGTACCCGTGAGATCCTCAGGACATTTTTGTACTATTCCTTCCCCCCCCCCCAAGCCATTTATTCATTGTGTTAAATTAATATATGTGAAATTTTCCTATTAAAAAATAATGGAACATTTTCTGCCACCCAAATGTCAAATTGTCCTGTTTAAATTAAAGTTAAAGTACCACTGATAGTAACACACACACTAGGTGTGGTGAAATTTGTCCTCTGCATTTGAGAGATGAGGGGAGCAGTGAGCAGCAGCGGTGGCTGCACTCAGGAATCATTTTGGTGATTTAACCCCCAATTCCAAACCTTGATGCTGAGTGCCAAGCAGGGAGGTAATGGGTCCCATTTTTATAGTCTTTGGTATGACTCGGCCGGGGTTTGAACTCACGACCTACTGATCTCAGGGCGGACACTCTAACCACTAGGCCACTGAGCTGATAATTGAAAATATATTGATTAAAAAAAAATATATATATGTATATTTATTTTATTTTTATTTTTTTAATCAATATATTTTCAATTATCAGCTGTGGTTGTTTTTAAAGGGCTTTATAAATAAAGTTGGTATAAGCTGATAATTGAAAATATATTGATTAAAAAAAATATATGTATATTTATTTTATTTTTATTTTTTTAATCAATATATTTTCAATTATCAGCTCATACCAACTTTATTTATAAAGCCCTTTAAAAACAACCACAGTTGAAGAACAAAGAAATAAAGGAAAAGGACAGACTAAAAAATAACATTTAAAACATAAATAAAAATACACACATATATATATATATATATATATATATATATATTGAAAATTTTATTTTTAATCTCACATTTAACACAAATAATGCAGTGTTTTATTGAAAAATTGTTGGAGAGGACTACTGGCCTTCATTTTAAAATACTTTTTTTTGTCCACCAGGTGGTGCTACTTTTTCCATTCAAAGCATGCAGCTAAAAAAAATGCACGTTTTTAAAAGGTTCAATCCTTGCAATACCGTTACTAATTTATGTATACAGTCATCACTTGTTTAATTTTTGAAAAATAGTAATTATAGATTATTTTGATAGCGAGAGCATCAAAAACGTCGACAGCCTTTTAAATACGTTTTTTAACATTTTGAGAGCCCCCCCAGACCTGAATAATAGCCATATGGTCGCCGTTATACTTGTTTAATCAAATATAATAGACACAATAATAGAAAATATACTGTACTGCACTAGGAGCTGTGGTCTTATCTAGTGGCCAATACTACTGTGTTAATGTGTATTTCCTTAAGACATTTTTTATGCTTGAAAATGCTTAATTTACTGTAGGCCAAAATATGCTTTAAAACATCACCAATGAACAACGTTTGAAGCATAACGTGGCAACGGACCACTTAAAAAAACTAATTTAAAGTGGGGGAAAAAAATCATTTTAATAGCGGTCTTTGGGAATCAATGTTTGTCCTGAGGACGTCCAGTGTGAGGTTTGAATTTACATTTGTATGTTGACGTAAACTGGCCTTTAAAGGGGTAACATCCCCTAAAGTAGTGATGGACATCTACGCCAAAGTACCACTTGATTAAAGTGTTTTATTTTCCTATTTTCAAACAGTGTTACTCTTCAGACTGTGTGTAATGTTAGAGTGAGTGGTCAAAAAAACTATACCTTGTGTTTAATGAATATTCAGGCCTACTATGCTACTGTATTTTTAATGTTGGTCAAGTTTTATCTGAAGTGGTACTTTGTAAAAAAAAAATATATATATATAATTTGAGTGACTAAAAGACAAAAAAATGCAATTTTTATAGTTTATCGAACATCTTTTAAACATTTTGGGTACAATTTATTTCTAATACATATATAATTAATTTTAACATGAACCCAGTTTCATTATGTATAGTATGCAATGACAACAAAAGCATCTAATCTTACATTTCAGCATGACAAAAATAAAAAGTACACTGCAGTCATCAAGTTTGTTAGATTTCAAGCCTCCCGTGTTAGCTTGTCATCATTTGAGGGTAGAACAACATATATACAAACATATGTAAGACTGATCAGGTTTATTTAGGTACAAGTCAATCATCAGCTAAGAGTACAAGAGCATGCACTAAATATACACAACATTAAAAAAAATAGGGGTGGACAACAAAAACAAAACAATGTGTCTTAGTGTTTTTTTAGTTCAATACTAACTGCGGATGAACCGTGAAAAATGTTATTGAACAAGAAAAGTGCTGGAATATATTACAATCACGTCATAAAAAGGTACAAAATCAAAACAACAATGCAAAACAGGGTATTCAAATTCTTCCACGATGTTGGGTACACCTGCACAATCAAATGACAATAGTCCAGGCTTTATTTGAAGTGTAGTAAAGCCTTTTATTTATATTTATTTATATATATACATAGTTCAATAGTCCAGGCTTTATTTATAGTAAAGCCTGTAATATATATATATATATTAATATATATATATATATATATATATTAATATATATATATATATATATATATTAATATATATATATATATATATATATATATTAATATATATATATATATATATATATATATTAATATATATATATATATATATATATATATTAATTTATATATATATATTAATAAATATATATTTATATATATATTAATAAATGTGTGTATATATATATATATATATATTTATTAAATATGTTTATATATATATACATACACACATTTATTAATAAATATATATTTATATATATATATATTTAAAAAAATAAAATATATATATATATATATATTATAGGCTTTACTACACTTCAAATAAAGCCTGGACTATCAAACAGAATTGCCCTATACACAGAGCGGGATGACAGTTAGTTATTTTAGAAATGTGTAGCAGAGCCTGCCCTTTTTTAAAAAGTCATTTCTATGTAACCAGGGACCTTGAAATATGTGAGGTTTCTGTGCAGGTGTACCTAATGAAATGCGCCTCGATGTCAGCCAAGCAAGCGTAGCCATCTTAAAAAAACACAGCACTATGGTCTTGTTGTCTACCAGCAGCTTGATGGATACACAGTACTTTATGGGCTGGTTGTTTATGTCCTGCAAACCCCGCCTCCAAAAACGTAGAAGGCCTCCCCTCCCGTGTTCTCAGTCTAGAGGTTGGGGGTCAGCGATGGGCATGGTGTGCAGGACCTCGTCCAGCAGCTGCAGAGCTCGGTGGAGGTGGATCTCGATCCAGCACGGCGTCTCCTTGATGCTCTGCCGCGGGTAGTCGGGTCCCCAGCCTTTGACGAAGCTCATGCGGAGGATGCATAGTCGCCGTAGGTCGTCCACGCCGATGCCGGCGGCGGCGGAGAGACCTACGATTGGGGAACGCCGTCAGGATTTAACCCCTGCTCACGTTGGTTATGTAACGGTGGACGGCATCTTACAGATGGCCGGAGCGATGCCTCCCACTGAGCCCGGTCCGGGGATGTTTCCTGCCACGGCCGCTGCCTGCGCCGCCGCCGCCGCCTGAGCGGTGGCCGCCTGCTGCTGCATCTGCCTGTGACACTGGCGCAGGTCGAACACCTTGGCAGCAGACATCCAGAATAATTAGTGTTACAGGGTAAACTGCTTAGTCAGCATTTTTTTTTAAGTAGTTTAACAAGAGCAAAGATAATTAAAGCTGCAAGCAGCGTTGGTCGGGTCCGCCTTTTGGCAGGTGCTAGTCCTAGGTGTCCAATACTTTTGTCCAGTGATAGTCCTGAGTGAGACCTACATAGAGGTTTTTGTTTCGTGTCTCTACGATATTCGTACTGGGAGTTAGAGGAAGTTGTGTCTGAGTTGACATTGTCATTATAGGGTATTGTGTGTATTGAGGACAAAGAAGGTCTAATTGCATTTTCGTTGTCATTTTTGGCACCGCAGCAGCATCAGTGCTGCGGGTCTTTGAAGGCTCGTAAAATCAAAACGGTAGCACTTATTAAAAATCCGTAAAGACGGTTTAATCAGAAGGGTTCAATCTCTCTTCTGTAGCAGTTTGAAGCCGAAACGACAAACGCGCTCAGAGGAGATAACGTTTGATGTTTGGTGACCGTTTGTAACAAAAATTTTGTTTTGAAGGACGAATAGCAAACTTCCTGTTGATTTTTGCTGAAGGATGTCAATCTATGAAATGTAGGTCTAGGCAAGACCTACATAGAGGTATTTGTTTCATGTCTCTAAGACGTTCCTACCGGAAGTTACAAGCAGTTTTGTCAGTTTTCCTCTGAGGAGCAGTTTTTTCTGTTTTTTCCAAAAATTATGTAGAGCACAATTTTGAGTTTTGGGATTCGTTTTTTTTTTTAGATCGCAGTTTCCACCAGTCCCGATGTGTGTCAGAAGTTTGGTGAGTTTTGAAGAATTTTAAGGGGGTCAAATTACAGCTCAAAAATCAAAAATGAGTGTTTTTCGTCATTTTTTTGTCTTGAAGGGGAAATTGCCAACTTCCTGTTGGTTTTCGCCCGAAGAAGTGAAATTATGAATTGTAGGTCTAAGTGAGACCTACATACTGGTTTTTGTTTCATGTCTCTACGACCTTCCTAGTGGGAGTTAGAGTAGGTTCTCTTCCTAGGGGGCGCTAGAGCGCAATTGTTATTTTTTGGGTTAGGTTTTTTGATTATGTGGTCTGGACTTTTCGAATGTGTGTAAAAAATTTGGTGAGTTTTGAAGCATGTTAAGGGGGGCAAAGTAGTGCGCAACGGTGCGGAATAATAATAATAATAATAATAATAATAATAATAAAACCTTACAATTTCAATAGGGTCCTTTCGTCCCATTGCAAAAGGACTCCCTTTGGGATTCCTTTTGAAAAGGTCCTGTGCGGACCCTAATAAATGATGTAGTGGGCGTGGCTACCTTGATGTAAGCGCTGGGGTAGATCTTATGAACAGCGTCTCCAGGCGCTCGGCCAGCCTCTCTGTCCAAGTAGTAACTCTGCACGAAGACGGCGTGGTCGCTTAGGCATCGCACCCACACGTCACCCTCGCCTTTACACTCCAGCTGGACGCCTTTCCCGATGTGAAGCCTGGGAAAGGCGCAAATACGGAAAAGGACGTGTCAGAAACGTCACTCCGTGTTTTGCGACCTCGTGCGGCGCACGCGGACCTCGCTCTCTCGATGGCCTCAGTGCGATGCACGTTGCTCAGCTGGCCCAGACAAAACCTGTCCCCGCCCGACGGGTCCACGTAGCCGTCCACGGTCACGATGGGGCACGAGGAAGGCACCTTGAAGGTCTCCCCCACCTGCAGGTCCATCTCAAAATAGGCGATGGAGCACCAGTAGTCTGGGGCTGAAACACAAGCACTCGTATTTACATCATTCCATTCTTCTACAAACATGCAATAATAAAAGAAAATAATTTAAAATGTATAAAATCTTATCTCCATATGAACTATATTAATACAGAATAGAAAATAAATTAATATATTTAAAAAAATTATGTACACACATTATCAAATTGTAACAAAATCTAAAAATAAAAACAGTTTAGAAAATAATGAAATTGTTGAACATTTAATAATATTATTCAATAAATTAAAACATTCAATTATGAACATTAAAGACCAAAAATTGCAGGCAGTATGTGCAAATGTTCTGTCAGAATTTAAAGAATGAATACATTTAATAAGAAAGATTATTTTCAGTTTCGTATACTTTGACCCTGCGCTTTAAGCCATACAAACAAGGCAAAAAATAAAATAAAGTCCAATGGAAAAAAACCTATTAAAAAAAATCAATCAATGAGGTGAGGTGGCGACTTATCCAGGGTGTGCCCTGCCTTCCGCCTGAGTGCAGCTGGGATAGGCTCCAGCGCCCCCAAGAGGGACAAGCGGTAGAAAAATGGATGGATGGATATTTGACATTTTAAATGAAGCACTTTTATCTCAATTTGTTTTAAAATACAAAAATACGTATCAATTGATTGAGACTTTTATTAGTAGATTGCACAGTACAGTACATATTCCGTACAATTGACCACTAAATGGTAACACCCGAATAAGTTTTTCCACTTGTTTAAAGGCCTACTGAAAGCCACTACTACCGACCACGCAGTCTGATAGTTTATATATCAATGATGAAATCTTAACATTGCAACACATGCCAATACGGCCGGGTTAACTTATAAAGTGACATTTAAAATTTCCCGGGAAATATCCGGCTGAAACGTCGCGGTATGATGACGTGTGCGCGTGACGAAGTCAGTATAACGGAAGTTATGGTACCCCGTAGAATCCTATACAAAAAGCTCTGTTTTCATTTCATAATTCCACAGTATTCTGGACATCTTTTGCAATTTGTTTAATGAACAATGAAGGCTGCAAAGAAGACAGTTGTAGGTGGGATCGGTGTATTAGCAGCGGACTACAGCAACACAACCAGGAGGACTTTGTTGGAGCGCTAGCCGCGCTAGCCGCCGACCTCACCTTGACTTCCTACGTCTCCGGGCCGCCAAACGCATCGGGTGAAGTCCTTCGTCCTTCTGCCGATCGCTGGAACGCAGGTGAGCACGGGTGTTGAGCAAATGAGGGCTGGCTGGCGTAGGTGGAGAGTTAATGTTTCTAGCATAGCTCTGTGCGGTCCGGTTGCTAAGTTAGCTTCAATGGCGTCGTTAGCACAGCATTGTTAACCTACGCCAGCCTGTAAAGCATTAACCGTGTATTTACATGTCCACGGTTTAATAGTATTGTTTATTTTCTATCTATCCTTCCAGTCAGGGGTTTATTTTTTTTGTTTCTTTATGCAGTTAAAGCACGATGCTATCACGTTAGCTCGTAGCTAAAGCATTTCGCCGATGTATTGTCGTGGAGATAAAAGGCACTGAATGTCCATTTCGCGTTCTCGACTCTCATTCAAGAGGATATAGTATCCGAGGTGGTTTAAAATACAAATCCGTGATCCAAAATAGAAAAAGGAGAGTGTGGATTCCAATGAGCCAGCTTGTACCTAAGTTACGGTCAGAGCGAAAAAAGATACGTCCATCACTGCCTCTCAAGTCCTTCACTGTAACGTTCCTCATCTACGAATCTTTCATCCTCACTCAAATTAATGGGGTAATCATCACTTTCTCGGTCCGAATCTCTCTCGCTCCATTGTAAACAATGAGGAATTGTGAGGAATCCTAGCTCCTGTGACGTCACGCTACTTCCGGTACAGGCAAGGCTTTTTTTTATCAGCGAGCAAAAGTTGCGAACTTTATCGTCGATTTTCTCTACTAAATCCTTTCAGCAAAAATATGGTAATATCGCGAAATGATCAAGTATGACACATAGAATGGATCTGCTATTCCTGTTTAAATAAAAAAAAATAATTTCAGTAGGCCTTTAAGTCGGGGTCCACGTTGATGAATTCATGGTAAATCAATCAACTTCAAGGGGAACTGCACTCTTTTTGGAATTTTGCCCATCGTTCACAATCATGAAATACATGACAGATGGATTTAAAAAAAAAAGCATTCTAAATATTAAATAAATTCGATTTAAAGTCAGTTTACAATGACGCCTAAGGGAGCCGTTCAATTCTGCCTATCGAGCCCCTAAAAACATCCAAACACCCCCTTTAGGAACATGTCTATGAAGGTTCTCCTTCATCCAGGTCATTGTCATCTCAGTTGATCGCAGCTGGACTGCTTGGTGCGAGCGGCGAAACGTCTTCCAAGACAAACCAATCAGTCCAGGTGCAATCGATTGAATGCCCTGAGATGACCTCCATTAGGGTTTTACATACATGATGTAAGTATATATGTAATGTAGTAACGGGCACATTTATAATAACATTTAATATTTAAGTATTTTGATTATTTTAAGCATAGGCAATGTGTTAATTTTATACACACATCACGTTTGCTTTTGTTTCTTCATCAATGACTACTCACTGCAGGCTTTATGAGAGCCAACAAATATAATAAAACATCACTTACTGTATTAGGTCTGCTGTCATTAGGATGCCGACTGCTAGCATGTTCATATATTCCCGTTTAGATGAAGAATGTCTCATAATCCTCGCGAAGAAACGGGTTGGGGAACAAGCGCTTTTTGTGTCTTTCTCGCCAGTTTCAGATCCTAAAGGGCTGTCACAGTGTCCCAACTTGTCGGAATACCTATTCAGACGTCTTCTGTCCAGGTGAGATGCATGATTTATGATCTACAATAAACTTACAGGGAGCAAAGAAGCGAGGAAGCAGTAGACCACTCGATGTAAACATAGGCACATTGGCTTGTGATCACAGCGCCGCTATAGTTTGTCTGTGTTAATGCTTTAAATAACAATATCACTAATAATTAGCTTTTATTCAAGTCACAAAATTGAGTATTGTTGGCACTTTTTGAATGGTTATTTATACAAGTCACAAAATTGAGTATTGTTGGCACTTTTTGAATGGTTATTGGATTTTATTGGCAAAATAGTGGAGCTCCGATTGACTCTACTGTAAGAACTTTTATTTACGAGTTAGAAGGTACAAAAAAAATACCTCCGTTGTCATGTCTTTCATAATAATTGTGAACGACAGGCAAAAAAATAAATAAAAGTGCAGTTCCTTTTAAAAAAAAAAAAAAAAAAAATCATACATATTGTCATTTATTACCATGGGAAAGTTTGTAGTGTAGGGCTTCTATTAGACCTATTAAAAGGGAACTGCACTTTTTGGGGGGAATTTTGCCTATCGTTAATATTCATTGTGGGACAAGAACACATGTATTTTTTTTCTTTTTTGCATTCTAATGAAAAAACAAATGCTTGTAAGATGCGACTAATGGGAGTCCCCTGTGCTACCTTAAGCACTCTAAAACATTTTCAAAAATGAGAACATTCATAGACATCTTCAAAAACATATATATATATATATACATATATATATATATAAATCGACAAAACATTGTATGTCTATGAAAGAGGATTTTAGGTGTGCTTCGCGGCGTGTTCTTACCAGGATGGTTTGATATGGGAGGCTGGAAGGCAAACTCGTCATGGACAGACCCTGAGGACGAGAACAAGTCACTGAATAAAAACATTGAAAGTTTGCAAAATGAGTTTTAAATCTAAAAATGAGCAATCCTTGAGGACTTACAGTAGTGTGCTGGCTGTGGCATGGGAGGGTGGTGCTGGAGGTGGCCGTTGCTGGGGTGTGACGCGTTGGGGCTGAAGCTGCTGTTCCTTGACCAGCTGGTGCTGCCACCTAGAGGAGGGGAAGCTAAGATATATAGGAATCTAGCGTAATCAAAAAATGTTTCACATACATTTTTTTGCAACAGAATTCATGAAACGCTGCAATGTGTATGGCAGGCCAGTATGTCTGCATGTATGTCCTCCAACTTTTCATTATTCCCAGTCTTCTCCAAATGCCTTTTTTGAATACATGTGTTTTACAGGGAGGGTCAAATGGAACAAAATTAAACAACTAAATATTCAAATAATTACTTAAATTTGTCAATTATCAATTATAATTGGAATTAAATAAATAAATGGGTCATTTAGAGATGACCGATAAACAGTAATATTGATAATAGCAGTAAAACTCCCGATGGTTAGTATTACCGTTTTAAATGAAAAAGATCAAAACAACGTGATTTATAACTGCACTTAGATAAACTCACAGACTGACTGGTACCAGCTCGCTAGCTTGAATGCTAAAATAAAAACAAGAGACATGAACATTTTCCCATTATAAAACAACATACGCCAATCTAAACTTATTTAAACACATATACACTCACATAAACTCTCCTATTCAAGTAATAATTAAATAAATGATTAAATCATGATATAAATGGATTAATTAAATTATAATACATCCATAAATGGCAAAATAATTGTATATTAAAATAATTCATTAAATTATTACATAATTAAATATACTTTTACATTAAATAAATGAATGACATAGTTAAGTAATTATTTTTTTTATTTTATTAAATGTTGTCCAATTTTGACCCTCCATAGTTTTATACTCTTTATTGGCAAATGCGGTTTTTTTGTGTACATAAATGGTCAACACATTTTTGTCAGTTAAAAGGAGCCATATGTTATAATTTCATGTCAAGTCATCATTAAATGGCCCTGATATGTCAAAAGGCATTAATAAATCATGTTCTTTTCGAATACCTCTATAACTAATAACAGTATTTCAGCCGGGATATGTTCTTTTCAAAATTAGATTTACAGCCCCGAAACCTTGTTATTGTTTTCATTTAGATGCCACGCCCTCTACCGTTTGAGGTAGAGGGCGTCACATCCAGGTTGCCAGTTACGCACCGCCCTCTTCGTCGAGCTACTGCCACTGGTGAAGTTACTAAACATGTCAGACCTTAGTAAATCTAAAAGGCGTTGTTACGATTCTCAACTTATTCATGACAAAGCCAGGAAAAAACGAGGATTTGTATAAGGGATGCCTTTGAAAGATGGCATCCCTAGAAGGTGGAGAAGATTTTTTCGTCTGACGCCAAACTCGCTAATTTCCTCCTTGATAGGTAAGTCAGGCATTTACGTTCTCTTATTACTTGTAATAAATGGAAATGCACATTTCGCATGTAAACTATATTGTCCACTACAGTCTATGATCTTGTCTAACAAAGCTAGTATGTTCGTGCAACGAATGCTTAGTGTGAAAGTGCTTAGCTCCTAGTGTAAGGTCAATGACACATCGACATATAGGCTAACGGGGGAAATATAGGCTCCCGTTAGCCTGTATGTCGATGTATATTCGAACTGACAAGGCAAAATATATTTTCGACAAATAAAGCCTATGTGGATATGGCTAGTGTCAGTGCCTATTTCCTTCTCAGTATGCCGATACGCTGAGGAAATGGGTTCCAACATTAGAACGGCTGTCAACATGGCTATGTGAAACGTATGGAGACAGCCAAATCACATGATAAAATAATTCCTCATTCGTGTAGCCTATAGGCATACCTTGGTAAAATGTCTCCTCTTTAGTTTTGGGCGTACAGTTTTGCTCTACTTATTTTCACCAGTATAACCATTGCTAGCGTTGGTTGTAATTTGTTTAGTCTTTGTTTTCTGATAGTACTGACAATAACCATATGATTGCCATTTGTTGTGATATTGTACGCAGCCATGACGTACTTTTTCCTGAAAATAGCCTAATTTGGTGTAAAATGTGTTTGTTAGACATTTGTTATTGACAAAACGCTTGTCTATTCAGCTATTATGGTCCCAGCAACTCAACCCCTAGTACAAGGGTCAGCAACCTTCAGCATACAAAGAGCCATTTGAGCCCATTTCCCCCCAAATAAAACCCACCCAGGGCCGCAAATTCTGTGCGATTTCTAAAATGACGATAACACCACTTATAGTTTCGTTACACTTATGCTATAGAATTTATGAAATCAAAGACTTGACAAACAACGACTCACATTTTATTTCTGGGCATAACGAAGCAAATCACCGAATTATTTTGAACATTAGAAAAAAATACACCGGTCCTTCCCTTATTAATGAATAAAGAAAAAAATCAACTCGTTCCAATATTCTGAAGGCATACAACTGTGGCATATTTAATTTGACTAAAAAGGGCAAACAACAACTCTGTCATCAGTGAAAGCAAATTAATCTGCCTATGAACCATTACATGTTCTATTTTCATCAGAAATGTTGCTTTTTTTAATCCTTCCATTGCTAGCTTACCAGGGATTGACCGCTAAAAACAATATAATTGCTTGGAAGCAAGAGACGACGCATAGGGGCTGTGATGTAAATTTCGATCGACAATATACTAAAATGTGTTATTTTCATATGACAAGATCCCAGAACTCTCCAAAACAGCAACTGTTAAAATAGAATAAACTAACTAAATTAAATAAAATCAATTAAGTAGCCATTATTTGTTGATATTGAGTTTCAAAGTGAAAGGGAGCCACGGCGTCGGCATGAAAGAGCCGCTGGTTGCAGACCCCTGCCCTAGTAAGAGGCAGTGGAAGTTTGAAGTTCCTTGGAGTAGCCCAGTCGATCGAGCTGGATTAGGCTGCGTATCTGGCAACCTCAGTCAGGGAGAGAGGGAGGGGACTACAGAATTTTGACCGTGATTGCAGTACCAATTCTGGCCACATTACTACATATCGCCATACTTGCCAACCCTCCCGTTTTTAGCGGGAGAATCCCGGTATTCAGCGCCTCTCCCGACAACCTCCCGGCAGAGATTTTCTCCCGACAAACTCCCGCTATTCAGCCGGAGCTGGAGGCCACGCCCCCTCCAGCTCAATGTGGACCTGAGACTAAATGGGGACAGCCTGTTCTCACGTCCGCTTTCCCACAAAAAAATGTTGAACACGGTGGCCGAAATGATATACTCATCATGAACGTAAAAGTTAAACAGGACAATACTGCCATCTAACGGATAGCCCCCGGAACACTGAAATTCAAGTATTTTTTTTTTTTCTCTGTAAATAAAATAAATAAATATATATATATATATATATATATGAAATATATATGAAATACTCGAGTTGGTGAATTCTAGCTGTAAATAACCACGCCCCCAACCACCTCCCCCCCCAGACCAAGCCGCCACCCCACCCACCCCCCGATATTGGAGGTCTCAAGGTTGGCAAGTATGCATATCGCACCTTTAAAATGTATCTTTTCTTTGAGTTAAATTAGCTAATTCAAGTATTTATGGCCAATATTGACACAGTAACGCGATGAGAAGTAAACAAAAAGTCTTACTGCCCGATCCTGTGGCAACCGTAGGGAAAGACGAAGTGGACGCCTCAGCAGGAGGGAGCATGCTGGCGGGGGCAAACAAATCAGAGGGTCCTGGGGGGCCACCGGCTGGAGGGTGCTGGACGGTCTGCATGGAGCGCCCCTCCTCGATGGCAGGCAGGCTCTGCTGTCCGTCAAAATCGAGCTCATCTTTGACCATCATTGCCGAGCCAGGCCGAGAGCCGGTAAGATTCAGTCCTGATATATCTAGTGGGAGGCGAGAGAAGTGTAAACAGAAGTGAATACAGACATACAGATAAATGAACAGTGCCCCAGCATAGTACCCTGAGGCTCACCTATGCCAGGAGAGACCACCCTCTCATAGTGGTAGGGGTTGACACACACGCTGTCACACTTAAGGTCGAAGGCAAACTGGCAATATTTGACGTGCTTCAGTTCATTCTTGTGTAGGTCGGGCCAACGCCACAGCTTGGCATAAACAACGTGTGGGAAACCTTTACGACCAGCCACCTGGAAGCAACGCGACACACAATCACTTCCTCTTCGGATCTCACGGTGCTGCCTTCATATGCATCACTTTTGGGAGTTCTCAGACAGTATTTCATATATTAAGTTGGCATTCAAAAATACATACATTATATTTGGCAGATTAATTATGTTTTTCATTTTTTATCACAATTCTAAATTTAATCATGTTTCAATAAAAATAGTTATACAATTACATAATATTTAGTATTGTAATAATTAAAACAATTATTTTACCATATAATTTAAGAAAGAGGCTAATTTGTGTTAAAAAAATATACATTAACATTTTAGTGGCATGCACATTACAGTTTAAAAATCATCTTTATAAATAACAAGAATAAACAATTTTAATGTCTGTAAAATGTTATCAAAATCATTACATTTTTAAAAATGTTTTGATGACAATATATATTTTTAAAAAGGTATAAAAAAAATGAAGTCAAAATATGTACAACATTATAACCCCCAAATTATTAGCGATTCAACTTTAAAATATGGGATCTCTGTAAAACTATATTCAGTTTAAAAGATTAAAAACTATAAAAATATAATAAAAAATATGTATATATTTAAAGGCCTACTGAAATGAATTTTTTTTATTTAAACGGGGATAGCAGATCTATTCTATGTGTCATACTTGATCATTTCGTGATATTGCCATATTTTTGCTGAAAGGATTTAGTATAGAACAACGACGATAAAGATTGCAACTTTTGGTATCTGATAAAAAAAAGGCTTGCACCTACCGGAAGTAGCGTGACGTAGTCAGTTGAACATATACACAAAGTATCCTATTGTTTACAATGATGGCCGCATGAAGTGAGAGAGATTCGGACCGAGAAAGCGACAATTTCCCCATTAATTTGAGCGAGGATGAAAGATTTGTGGATGAGTAAAGTGCAAGTGAAGGACTAGTGGGGAGTTGAAGCTATTCAGATAGGGAAGATGCTGTGAGAGCCGGGGGTGACCTGATATTCAGCTGGGAATGACTACAACAGTAAATAAACACAAGACATATATATACTCTATTAGCCACAACACAACCAGGCTTATATTTAATATGCCACAAATTAATCCTGCATAAAAACACCTGCGTGTTTGTTATGCTAGCTCCTAGCTCCTCTGCTAGCTCCTAGCTCCATAGAACACGCCAATACAATTCAAACACCTGATCAACACACACAATCACTCAGCCCAAAAGACCGTTCACCTAACCCAAGGTTCATAAAGCTTATATATTTTTAAAAAGTTACGTACGTGACGCGCACATACGGTCAAGCTATCAAATGTTTAGCAGCCAAGGCTGCATACTCACGGTACCTGATATTCAGCTGGGAATGACTACAACAGTAAATAAACACAAGACATATATATACTCTATTAGCCACAACACAACCAGGCTTATATTTAATATGCCACAAATTAATCCTGCATAAAAACACCTGCGTGTTTGTTATGCTAGCTCCTAGCTCCTATGCTAGCTCCTAGCTCCATAGAACACGCCAATACAATTCAAACACCTGATCAACACACACAATCACTCAGCCCAAAAGACCGTTCACCTAACCCAAGGTTCATAAAGCTTATATATTTTTAAAAAGTTACGTACATACGCAAAAAAAAGTTGCGCACATACGGTCAAGCGATCAAATGTTTAGAAGCCAAAGCTGCATACTCACAGTAGCACGTCTGCATCTTTGTCATCCAAATCAAAGTAATCCTGGTAAGAGTCTGTGTTGTCCCAGTTCTCTACAGGCGTCTGTGTATCGAAGTCAAAAGTCCTCCTGGTTAGAGTCTCTGTTATCCGAGTTCTTCCATCTTGACTGCATCTTTCGGGAATGTAAACAAAGAAGCGCCGGCTGTGTACTGTTGTTGCTGACTACGTTCGAAAAATACGTCCATTTCGCACCGACAACTTTCTTCTTTGCTTGCTCAGCTTCCTTCTCCATAATGCAATGAACATGATTGCAACAGATTCACGAACACAGATGTCCAGAATACTGTGGAATTATGAAATGAAAACAGAGCTTTTTCGTATTGGCTTCAATGTGGAAGGCATACCCGTGTTCCCCGGTCTACGTCACACGCATACGTCATCCGCAGAGGCGTTTCGAACCGGAAGTTTAGCGGCAAATTTAAAATGTCACTTTATAAGTTAACCCGGCCGTATTGGCATGTGTTATAATGTTAAGATTTCATCATTGATATATAAACTATCAGACTGCGTGGTCAGTAGTAGTGGGTTTCAGTAGGCCTTTAATGACAAAAAATATCCTATATTCAAAAAACATTTAACATTTTAATTAGCCTTTAAAAACAAATACAAAAGGCATTCTGATAAAAACACAGCATTTTAATTAGCCTTTTTAAAGCAATAACAAAAAAGGCATTCTAAAAAAAAACTAAGTAAGCATAAGTTAAATTTAAAATGCGTCATATTCCTCCTAATATTCCATATGTCCTCCTCCAACCTCCGAGGACAAAGCTACGAACTATGGGAGACCGGGCTTTCTGCTCCGCCGCTCCCAGTCTGTGGAATGCTCTCCCTGACCACCTGAGGGCACCACAGACTGTGGATGCTTTTAAAAAAGGCTTAAAAACCCTTCTTTTAAAAAAAAGCCCCTTTTTATAGATATATACTTACTAGTTCTAGCTAGTAGGCTGTTCTATTTTTTATTTATTTTTATATTATCTTTTTATTATTATTATTATTCATTTCAATACACTGTAGCACTTTGAGGTTGTTTGCTCAATGTAAAGTGCATTTTACAAATAAAATCTATTATTATTAATATTGTTATATTCAATTTCATTTAAAATTGTGTGTCAGAAGGTGTAATGTCAAATCCAGGTTGTACGTTTGTTAATTAAATAATGCAATTGAAAAAACTTTTTTAAATCAGGCTCCTCCTAAATCTAATCTTAACTAGATTTAGTTGTATTACTTATGTAAAATGTTATGACATTTTTCCTCAGATCCAGACACAGTCAGCTAAATACTTATTTCTTGGATTGTAGTTTTTCACACATTCATCTCACTGTTTATGCCTTGACAGAGGTCGGCGCTCTGTTTTAGGAGGCTTCACCCAACCTGCAGTCGTCCATCCAGCGTCCTTGGGATGGTCACGCACTTGCTGGGATGGGCGCCGTTGGTGGTGATGGCGGTGATGAGTGAGTCGAGTTCGTCCTTCTTCTCCTTGAGTTTTTTCACCAGGCTCTCGATGGCCCGCTTGGCGAAGCTCTCGCTCTCCCCACCCTGCCTGTGACACATCAGGCTGTGGACAATGCTCAGGCAGGCGTCGTTGCTGGTGGGCGTGTTGGCGATGGACATGTTGGCTGCACGTTGGTCGTCGAAAGGGTTAGGACTATGGAGGTAGCGCTTTTTGGAGTGGAGCCGGGCAGGCGTCTTTACCCAGTGAAACACACCATCAGGACACTGTGGGCAGAGAGGATGTTTAAAGGGGAACTGCAATTTTGGGGGGAGTTTTCCCTATCATTACCAATACTTTTCGTTTTTTAAGCATTTTAACTCATACATAAACATTAGAAAAACTCAGCTAACAACAGAGTCAATGTTAGTCGCTTTATTCCGCCTATAAAGCACTAATCCAACACCTCCATCATCGTTTCATATACAGACTAAGTATATACGTAATGTAGTAACCAGCACATTCATAATAACATATATATTTGGAATTTGTATACACATTTTATAGATGCTTCAAAATGTTCGCTATGTCCTTCAATAACAACTCTACTAATTATGGCAGACTTCATGAGAGCCAACAAAGACTACTTGGGGACAAATGAGGATCCAGAATCTTATGTTTTTCTAGAAGCTCTGTGAATAACGGAAGCAGTTTTAGTGAAACAAGCATCATTTGCTCAACAAGAAATACAAACCACCAACATAATAAAACAATGACTTACTGTACAATGTCTGCTCTCCCTGGGATCCCTACTGATGGGATGTTCTTAAATACTGTTTAAATGGAAGAAGTAATTAAAATCCTAACAAAGGGTTCCAAAAATAATGTTGCCGCAGACAAGCATCTTTTTGAGTCTTTCTAGCTATCTCCGGGTATAAATTGGGATGTCACAGATAAACAACTTCTCGATTTATGGCTACAACCTTCTATTATCCAAGTGAAAGGCATGATTCATAATCTAGAATTAACTTTCACCAATTTAGAGGCGATCATGATGCAGTAACACCTGCAAACTATCTACCTCTCTGTGATCACGACACATAATGTTGCTAATAATCGGTTAATATTCAGGTCACAAGATGTAAATGGTGTATTTTTGGCTATTTTTGGATGCATATTTAGAGTGATTTGGAGGGAGAATAGATTACTCCCATTTAGAGATGTCCGATAATATCGGACGGCCGATATAGGCCGATAAATGCTTTAAAATGTAATATCGGAAATTATCGGTATCGGTTTCAAAATGATTGGTATCGGTTTCAAAAAGTAAAATTTATGACTTTTTAAAACGCAGCTGTGTACACGGACATAGGGAGAAGTACAGAGCGCCAATAAACCTTAAAGGCACTGCCTTTGCGTGCCGGCCCAGTCACATAATATCTACGGCTTTTCACACACACAAGTGAATGCAAGGCAAAATTGGTCAACAGCCATACAGGTCACACTGAGGGTGGCCGTACAAACAACTTTAACACTGTTACAAATATGCACCACACTGTGAACCCACACCAAACAAGAATGACAAACACATTTCGGGAGAACATCCGCACCGTAACACAACATAACAAATACCCAGAACCCCTTGCAGCACTAACTCTTCCGGGACGCTACAATATACACCCCCCGCTACCCCTAAGCCCGTCCACCTCAACCTCCTCATGCTCTCTCAGGGAGAGCATGTCCCAAATTCCAAGCCGCTGTCTTGAGGCACGTTTAAAAAAAAAAAAAGCACTTTGTGACTTCAATAATAAATATGGCAGTGCCATGTTGGCATTTTTTTCCATAACTTGAGT
This sequence comes from Entelurus aequoreus, assembly GCF_033978785.1. Classification (NCBI taxonomy): domain Eukaryota; kingdom Metazoa; phylum Chordata; class Actinopteri; order Syngnathiformes; family Syngnathidae; genus Entelurus; species Entelurus aequoreus. Next base: position 50,921,841 of record NC_084747.1, on the reverse strand, counting down.
TGATTTATTTTGGAAAACCTTGTTACATTGCTTAATGCATCCAGCGGGGCATCACAACAAAATTAGGCATAATAATGTGTTAATTCCACGACTGTATATATCAGTATCGGTTGATATCGGAATCGGTAATTAAGAGTTGGACAATATCGGAATATCTGCAAAAAAGCCATTATCGGACATCTCTACTCCCATTACCTGCATTGCAAGCCAACTCGAATAAGCCGATTATCACAAATCAGAATGCAAAAAAAACAAAACAAGACGTGTTCTTGCCTCTCATAAGGATTATGACTGATTGGGAAAATTCCCCTTTCACATAATATTTGTAAAAGCTGTATATAGCCTCTAGTAAAATAAACCCTAATTTCGCTTGACGGAAGTGAACACCACTGCTTTTCAAAATAAATGTCTCTTTCTAGCCACATCAAGCCATTCTATAGCTGAATGCGTCAGTTCACACAGGTTCGACTCCTTAAGTCAATCATAACATACACAACAGGTAATATCCATGTGTATGTTTGTTTGCGTTATGAAGATAAACAGCAACACTCTAACCGGAAACAGTACCCCTAGCATACTGCATGAAAACATCAACAGCGCTTGCTAGCAACCACAGTAAGCTAATGTGACGTAAGTAGGCATGGTCTTACCTTTAATTTAAAACAGCTATTGGTTACCTTGTGTGAATACCAGACATATTATTTATTAACGGATTTGTACGTGACTGGTGGGTCAATTATATAGCACTTTCCGTTACCTGACGCTAGCTGCTGGTGTCGGGGCTCGCATTTGCTTCTTCCTCGTCGTTCCCTTCCGGAATGTTCCTCGGTTCAAGCACCGTACAATTGAATTGGCGATTATAAATCACATGGCGACGAAGAACAGCGCTATTGAGTCATTAGAGTTGCAATAAAATATGTGTCAGGCTGCTCATATCTCAGCTAGGCTGGTGAGTTCTCGTCCAGAGCATTCCCTTCGTCGTCTTCTTCTTTTTTCTCTCACAGTGTTTAGAAGGCAATTCATCTGGCGCCACACTGCCACCCTTTGACATAGAGTGGAACTGCAGACTACACCCCCTTAGATGTCAAAGGAATTACTTTATTAAACCAATAACATAATGTTCACATTACAGTAATATTGTTTGTTGATATTGCTGGCTTCCAAACACAGTGACTCAGTGTCCATCCATCCATTTTCTTCCGCTTATAAAGTTAAAGTACCAATGATTGGTATTATAGATAGATTATCCTCTGCATTTGACCCATCACCCTCACCTACTGGGAGGTGAGGGGAGCAGTGCGCAGCAGCGGTGGCCGCGCCCGGGAATAATTTATTGGTGATTTAACCCACAATTCCAACCCTTGATGCTGAGTGCCAAGCACGGAGGTAATGGGTCCCATTTTTATAGTCTTTGGTATGACTCGGCCGGGGTTTGAACTCACCACCTACCGATCTCAGGGCGGACCATACTTGCCAACTCTCCCGATTTTCCCGGGAGACTCCCGAATTTCAGTGCCGAATTTCTCCCGATTTCCACCCGGACAACAATATTGGGGGCGTGCCTTAAAGGCACTGCCTTTAGCGTCCTCTACAACCTGTCGCCACGTCCGCTTTTCCTCCATACAAACAGCGTGTTGGCCCAGTCACATAATATACGCAGCTTTAACACACACATAAGTGAATGCAAGGCATACATGTCACACTGAGTGTGGCCGTATAAACAACTTTAACACTGTTACAAATATGCACCACACTGTGAACCCACACCAAACAAAAATGACAAACATATTTCGGGAGAACATCCGCACTGTAACACAACATAAACACAACAGAACAAATACCCGGAACCCCTTGCAGCACTAACTCTTCCGGGACGCTACAATATACACCCCTCGCTACCACCAAATCTTTCAGTTATCATTCATATATTGACTGGCAAAAATGTGGCATGAAATTTACCAAACCACCTAAAACTGTTTTTTATACATATTTTTTAATATAACTGTAAAAAATGTACTTTTAGGGTTCCCTCCGGGTACTCCGGCTTCCTCCCACCGCCAAAAACATGCACCTGGGGATAGGTTGATTGGCAACTCTAAAATTGGCCCTAGTGTGTGAATGTGAGTGTAAATGTTGTCTGTCTATCTGTGTTGGCCCTGCAATGAGGTGGCGACTTGTCCAGGGTGTACCCCGCGTTCCGCCCGACTGCAGCTGAGATAGGCTCCAGCACCCCCCGCCACCCCAAAAGGGACAAGCGGTAGAAAATGGATGGATGGATAGAAAATATGATGGATGAAAGCAGTTAACTGTATATGACATTGCATAAAAAAATACAAAAAGCCCTATTGGGGGTCAATTATTATTGTCCCATTGGGTTGAGTTTTTCCTTGCCCTGATGTGGGATCTGAGCCGAGGATGTCGTTGTGGCTTGAGCAGCCCTTTGAGACACTTGTGATTAAGGGCTATATAAGTAAACATTGATTGATTGATTGATATTGTGGCATATTCATTTAACCCAAAACAAATATTTCATGCAAAAACAATGTCAGCCTTTATTTTTATTGGTCTCAGGAGGATAAGTTCCATCCATCCATCCATCCATCCATCCATCCATCCATTTCCTACCGCTTGTCCCTTTCTGGGTGGCGGGGGGTGCTGGAGCCTATCTCAGCTGGTAAGTTATTTTAAATTTTTTAATAATCATTTTAAATGGAATGTTATTGGATATTTTAGAAGGAACAAATATACGTAGACTTGCTCGGAAAAAAAAGGGGGAAATTTAAGGAAGTAGGGGGACATTGAGTTTAGTTTTCATACTGTGTAGTTCTCATATTGACCAGCAGGGTGCAGTGAGCACCAGTAAATGGCTGTGTAAAGTTCAGAATGGTCAAGTCGCATGGAAATGATGGAATAGGTGCATTTATGAAACTGTGCTTTGATTTTTACATCAGTAAAACTAGCAGTTGTATGAATGACATAAAAATAGTTTATTTTAAAAAAGGTGAAAAAAACCCAGAAGCCAAGTCTTCTTTAATTGAAATGCATTGTTACATGTCTCCAAATGTTGTCTGTGGTTCACCTCATGATCGTGATTGACCTATTTTGCACATCCAGGTGTGCCTTCCTGCGACAGTAGGTGTGTTATGTGAATATCAGATGGAAATATGGATGATCACACTTTACACCTGGAGATGATCACACACATCTGGCACAAGTCAGGTAAATTCTTGCGGTTGCCAGGTAGGTAGAGCTACCACTTTTCATGCTGTTAATGGGCATAGCAGCAGCAGCAGTGAGCTTTCACATCATGTGGCGTGTTTAGCACATACAACAACATAAACAACATTCAACAAAAGTTACAGTGCATCCGCAAAGTATTCACTGCACTTCACTTTTCCTACATTTTGTTATCTTACAGCCTTATTCCAAAATGGAATGAATTCATTTTTGTCCTCAAATTTCTACACAAATTACCCAATAATGACAAAGTGAAAACTTGCTCATTGTGACCTTCAAGGCAGCAGATATTTTTCTGTACCCTTCCCCAGATTTGTGTCTCAAGACAATCTTGTCTCAAAGGGCTACAAACAATTCCTTCGACTTTCATACTTCGTTTGTGCGCTGCCATGCCTTGCCAAGTGTAGGACCTTATATATATAGGCAGGTGTGTGCCTTTCCAAAATAACCTGTAGGAACATTTTAACGGTGATCAGCTGAAACTGCACCTGTACGGACAGCACTTACCAGACCCATGAGGATTTTGCGATATCACCGATTCACGCAAATTCATCCTATCAGAGCAAATTATGCACGGCCTTCGCAAATTCCCCACATACTTTGGACAATCATTGTCATCTTCGCCAATCAAAATATTCCCTGAGTACTTAAATATTTACTCGGAGCTCAGACCCACTTCCGTTTTCCACCAATATGGGATTTGAGCCGAGGATGTTGTTGTGGCCTGTGCAGCCCTTTGAGACACTCGTGATTTAAGGCTATATAAGTAAACATTGATTGATTGATTGATTGACCAATAGGACTAAGCTACCTGGGTAATGTAGTATATAAATATTTAGCAACACGCCCACGCCCTCACGTGCTTGTTTACATTGACAGAGATGTGGTCGTGTGTTGATAATATCTCATGCCGCAACAGAAATCAGCGCTATGGATCGCTCTCAATGGCTCCCCCAATGTTTAACACAAAATCTAAACAAAACTTTACCACCGATAAGAACTTTTTACCCATAATGCATACACGTGAAGAAGAGATTGCGTTACTGTGTGTGGTAACAAAACGAGTAAAACATCAATACTTGTTTTCCAAACTGTTAAAGGCCTACTGAAACCCACTACTACCGACCACGCAGTCTGATAGTTTATATATCAATGATGGAATCTTAACATGCCAATACGGCCGGGTTAGATTACTAAAGTGCAATTTTAAATTTCCTGCAAAATATCCTGCTGAAAACGTCTCGGTATGATGACGTTTGCGCGTGACGTCACGGATTGTGCGGACATATTGGGACACCATTGTGGCCAGCTATTAAGTCGTCTGTTTTCATCGCAAAACTCCACAGTATTCTGGACGTCTGTGTTGGTGAATCTTTTGCAATTTGGTTAATGAACAATGGAGACAGCAAAGAAGAAAGCTGTAGGTGGGAAGCGGTGTATTAGCGGCCGGCTGCAGCAACACAAACACGTAGCCGGTGTTTCATTGTTTACATTCCCGAAAGATGACACTCAAGCTTTACCATTGGCCTGTGGAGAACTGGGACAACAGAGACTCTTACCAGGAGGACTTTGAGTTGGATATGCGGTATCGTGAGTACGCAGCTGCGGCTTCCAAACATTTGATCGCTTGCCCGTAAGTGCGTGCCGCTATGTGCATGTCACGTACGTAACTTTGGGAAAATATATGTGCCTTATGAACTTTGCGGAGGTGAACGGTACTTTGGGCTGTGGGATTGAGTGTGTTGTGCGGGTGTTTGATTTGTATTGGCGGATTATATGGATGAGAGGGGGGAGGTGTTTGTTATGCGGGATTCATTTGTGGCATATTAAATATAAGCCTGGTTGTGTTGTGGCTAATAGAGTATATATATGTCTTGTGTTTATTTACTGTTTTAGTCATTCCCAGCTTAATATCAGGTCCCACCCGCCTCTCACAGCATCTTCCCTATCTGAATCGCTTCCACTGCCCTCTAGTCCTTCACTCTCACTTTCCTCATCCACAAATCTTTCATCCTCGCTCAAATTAATGGGGAAATCGTCGCTTTCTCGGTCCGAATTGCTTTCGCTGCTGGTGGCCATGATTGTAAACAATGTGCAGATGTGAGGATCTCCACAACCTGTGACGTCACGCTACTTCCGGTACAGGAAAGGCTTTTTTATCAGCGACCAAAAGTTGCGAACTTTATCGTCGATGTTCTCTACTAAATCATTTCAGCAAAAATATGGCAATGTCGCGAAATGATCAAGTATGACACATACAATGGACCTGCTATCCCTGTTTAAATAACAAAATCGCATTTCAGTAGGCCTTTAATAGAGCATATTTTGTTACATGTGTTGAAAACCTGTGCTTTTGGAGGTTTAGAATATTGATAAAAGCACTCAGGGTGCACAAACCTCTGCCAAATCCGACCTCCCGGTAATAACAAAAATCCTGAATCCAGACTGTGATGCGAATCACCCTCAAAATGTAATCAAATGTTCCACAACCCATTTTGGACTTTAACTAACTAACTAACTAATTACGTGACTGACAAATCAACGTAAACGATTACTCGAGGTGTCCTCATCTGATATTAGTCTGATATCAGCAAAGAAAAACAAGTATCGGATCCGACACAAGCAGTCCTGCAGCCTGTTTACTTGTGCAAAGTTGGACAGCCAGTTAACATCTAAATGTCCTCCGATTAACACACAAGATTTGATATTTTCTTGTATTTTAGGCAAGTTATTTACAAAGGTAAACATGGTAGGTTATAGGCTACTAGGAGCTAGCAGACATACAGCAGCTAAACATAGCATAAGCTAGACGTATGTTATGAGCAATGTTCCCTCTAATTTTTCATGTGTGTGAGCAAACGCAAAAACTCCCTGAGCTTTCAGTGGAGCCCATGTGAGCAACATCAGACGTGCACACTGTGGCTACACCAGCAGCACGCCTGTCCCAAACCTGACTAAATAACAAGTTCAATCTCCATCCATCCATTCATTTTCTACCGCTTGTCCCTTTCGGGGTCGCTGGAGCCTATCTCAGCTTCATTCGGGCGGAAGGCGGGGTACACCCTGGACAAGTCCCCACCTCATCGCAGGGCCAACACAGATAGACAGACAACATTCTCTTATTATTATAATCAAATGACAGCAGTCATTTCCATTTCTAATATAAGTGTTTAGGCCCACTTACAATGACAATAACAAAAAATATTGTTTTTCATGGACTGTGTACTTGTATTGTTTGTCTGGGTGGAGGTCCTCCTTTGGAAATAGTTTGTACCCCTTTCAGACATTGCATTTAGTTCCCATTAAAACATTCACATGTTGCAAAATGTGATGTAAGCAGGGGGATCATGTGTACATTCCTGCAACTTCCTGTTTGTAAAAAAGATATTTTTATTAGTATTTATTTAATATACTAACAGCATTTCATGATTAATATTTATAAATTAATATTCCTAATAAATGACACTAGAATAAGCACACATTTGATTGGTAAATCATAGTGTAACGACCTGGATTGACACTTTATGTGTGGTGTTGGAGTTATCCGACTTTTTGTGGGGCTGTAAACGCATCACTGGCTAAGTGCCATATGTGCATGTGTTGGCGCAATTGAGAAAGAGCGAGCGGCTGCTATTGATATAACAAAGTTGCTATTGGTCTGGTTTGTACTGAAGAAAATGACCACTTTTGCTAGAAATAATTTTTTTTACTAATGTTTTGGTGATGTGTTTATGGCCGACAATAAAGAGTTTTGCTCAGTAAAGTGATAGATGGAATTCATGTCCTCAAAGCGTCTCGACAGACGTTACAATATTTGAACAATGATGACGGAAACAGTTTTCTCTGTCGTGTCCATGTGTCGAAAATTGTTATGCGCTTATTTTTTTATTTAATTTTGTGCGCGGCATAGATTTGCCGTGCGCGGAGGACGCTTGAATAGTGCGCACTTGCACAGGCGTGCACCTTAGAGGAAACGTTGGTTATAAATGTCCTTAATTGAACAATATTGCATTCTAAAATACCACATTACTATTGTTGCATATCACTTACAGATACAAAGCATCCAAAGCAAAGGCCTATTAGAATTTATACAGTAACAAAAGTGTCCGCATCATTTAAAGGCCTACTGAAACCCACTACTACCGACCACGCAGTCTGATAGTTTATATATCAATGATGAAATCTTAACATTGCAACACATGCCAATACGGCCGGGTTAACTTATAAAGTGCAATTTGAAATTTCCCGCCACACTTCCGGTTAAAAACGTTTTATTATGCTGACGTATGCGTGTGACGTCACGAGGGCAAGGGAAGTATTCGGAGCCCGTAGAAAAAGCTCTGTTTTCATTTCATAATTCCACAGTATTCTGGACATCTGTGTTGGTGAATCTTTTGCAATTTGTTTAATGAACAATGGAGGCTGCAAAGAAGAACGTTGTAGGTGGGATCGGTGTATTAGCGGCTGGCTGTAGCAACACAACAAGGACTACTTACCCTGATAGCAGACGCCTAGCCGATGATAGCCACCAAACCCACGGATGAAGTCCTTCGTCGCGCCGTCGATCGCTGGAACGCAGGTGAGCACGGCTGTTGAGGAGCAGATGAGGGCTGGCTGGCATAGGGGGAGCGCTAATGTTTTTATCATAGCTCTGTGAGGTCCGGTTGCTAAGTTGCTAAGTTAGCCTTAGCGTCGTTAGCAACAGCATTGTTAAGCTTTACCAGGCTGAGAATTATTAACCGTGTAGTTACATGTACATGGTTTAATAGTATTGTTGATCTTCTGTCTATCCTTCCAGTCAGGGATTTATGTATTTTGTTTCTATCTGCATTTGAGAACGATGCTATCACGTTAGCTCAGTAGCTAAGTGTGTCACCGATGTATTGTCGTGGAGATAAAAGTCACTGTGAATGTCCATTTCGCGTGCTCGACTCTCATTTTCAAGAGGATATAGTATTATATATATATAGTGGTTTAAAATACAAATCCGTGATCCACAATAGAAAAAGGAGAGAGTGTGGAATCCAATGAGCCAGCTTGTACCTAAGTTACAGTCAGAGCGAAAAAAGATACGTCCTGCACTGCCTCTAGTTCTTCACTCTAACGTTCCTCATCCACGAAGCTTTCATCCTCGCTCAAATTAATGGGGTAATCTTCGCTTTGTCGCTCCGAATCTCTCTCGCTCCATTGTAAACAAAGGAAAATTGTGAGGAATACTAGCTCCTGTGACGTCACGCTACTTCCGGTACAGGCAAGGCTTTTTTATCAGCGAGCAAAAGTTGCAAACTTTATCGTCGATTTTCTCTACTAAATCCTTTCAGCAAAAATATGGCAATATCGCAAAATGATCAAGTATGACACATAGAATGGATCTGCTATTCCCGTTTAAATAAAAAAAATTCATTTCAGTAGGCCTTTAATTTCCTGCGTCATGAGCGTCACTTCGGAAGACCTTTGAGCATGTCACGAGGGAGGTGCAGAGAAACTATCCGTTTGGGGGTCCTTGACCTGAAACACATTGAAGACCCCTGTTGTAGAGGGTATTTATGACTAACCTCTGCTTTTTGTCTGTCTTTTTTTTACCATCCTCAAGAGGACTCGGGATGGAAGCTACCACTACACTTGCAAAGATGCAGGCGAGTGTGCAGAGAGAGTCGCCCCGGGCTGACGAGGCGAGACATGTGGAGAAGGATTGGAACTGTCAGAGACGTCAAGCACTACTAATTATTCGGTTAGACACTGCAGGTAATGTGTGGTTGTGTGTGTGTGTGTGTTAAATAGAGGCTGTGAGGGAGGTCGAGAAGAGCCGGCTTTAGTCGAAGTACAAAATGAAGACGTGGAAGTCGGAGGGGTGACCTACCTCACGTCTGCACGGATGAGTGCGTTTGTATCCAAACATCCCAACATGCACCGCTCAGCTACTTCGGGTGGACTCGGGCCTACAGCGTCCAATCAGCCGTGGCCTTTTACCACCTCGCCGCGGGCACTGTGTGTGTGTGTGTGTGTTTGCATGTGTGTGAGTCCAAGCGTGAGCGCACACATACACACACACATCTGTCGGCGTGTTTATATGGATAGCTACCTCCTCACTACACTGCCTCCCTGATTTATCTTCAAACAGACAGCTCAGCAATCTCTTCCGCCCGCACCTCCATCTCCCGTCTCCTCCTTTATGCTTCCCTCGCTGTCCGACTCGCTTACGCTCACCACCAATCCATCCATCCATCTTCCAAATATTCTCTCCATTCCTCCCCGCCCTCCCCCTTCCGCGCCGCCCTTCTCCGTGCTGTCGTCCATCTGCATTCACTTCCCGCCGGGTGGACACTTCCTTGGATGGCGCTCAAGTGGAAAGAGTTCCGATTTAGTACCGCGGCCCCCGCACTCACGCCGGTGTGATGAAAAATTTAGGGTGGCGACACGGATGAGTGAACATGCGCTCATGTTAGGTTGTGCAAAGTTTGGCCAGGATTCAATGGAGTATCTGTAACCCTTGTAAGGGCAAACAAGGCGAGGACGACTGTTTGACAAGAGGGAGAGCCAAGGCTGCCGGCTCCTTTGGGACTTAGCATGCTAAAAGCTCAAATAGGGCTAACACGCATAAATTATGCAGGGATGTTGGAACCTATCACACCTGAGACCGGTGCCGTGGCTCAATTTGCACACTTCTACACTGCAAAAAGTCAGCGTTCAAAAACAAGAAAAAACCCCACAAAAATGAGGAGTATTTTATTTGAACGAAGCAAAATTATCTGCCAATAGAACAAGAAAATTCGGCTTGTCAAGACTTTCCAAAACAAGTAAAATAAGCTAACCTCAATGAACCCAAAAATACCTTAAAATAAGGATATTCTCACTAATGTACTACTAACTGAGTACGTATTTTCTATTCTTTCATTGAAAATAAAACAGCAAAGTCCATTTGGCTGTCATCTGTTTTAATTATGAGACACAATTGTGTCAAAGTCATGATTTTTTTTTTTTACATGCTTGAAATAAGAAATTATTACTTTAAAAAAGTAGTTTTATACTTGTGAGTGTTGATGACAAACCTTTGCAACAGTTGATATACTAGTTTCAAGCATGTTTTACTCAGTATACACTACCGTTCAAAAGTTTGGGGTCACATTGAAATGTCCTTATTTTTGAAGGAAAAGCACTGTACTTTTCAATGAAGATAACTTTAAACTAGTCTTAACTTTAAAGAAATACACTCTATACATTGCTAAAGGGGTAAATGACTATTCTAGCTGCAAATGTCTGGTTTTTGGTGCAATATCTACATAGGTGTATAGAGGCCCATTTCCAGCAACTATCACTTCAGTGTTCTAATGGTACAATGTGTTTGCTCATTGGCTCAGAAGGCTAATTGAATGATTAGAAAACCCTTGTGCAGTCATGTTCACACATCTGAAAACAGTTTAGCTCGTTACAGAAGCTACAAAACAGACCTTCCTTTGAGCAGATTGAGTTTCTGGAGCATCACATTTGTGGGGTCAATTAAACGCTCAAAATGGCCAGAAAAAGAGAACTTTCATCTGAAACTCGACAGTCTATTCTTGTTCTTAGAAATGAAGGCTTTTCCACAAAATTGTTTGAGTGACCCCAAACTTTTGAACGGTAGTGTAGGTCATAACATCTCAGCTACTAGCTGTAATATCTTACTGAGATCATTTAGGACCAAAACCCTTAAAACAAGTAAAACACTCTAACATAAAATCTGCTTAGTGAGAAGAATGATCTTATCAGACAGAAAATAAGCAAATATCACCCTTATTTGAGATATTTAATCTTCCTTAGATTTCAGTTTTTGCAGTGTACACTTAGACCCCTTCTACACTAAGCTAAGGTTATCCAGGGTATGTTCCACCTAACCTTATCCTTGTCCACAAAAACACAATGCTACCATTTAAGACCACCTCCCTCCTCCCCCCGCCGGCGCAACGCGACCTAGTACGCATGCGCAAAAAAATGGGCACGTCATAGTTGCTTTGTGTGCAAGTTCTTAAATTAAATGTAACTTATCTGAACAATCCCCACTGTTGTGGTATTTCAATTAACTGGAATCCAGTGTGCTGTGGGGCTCTATTGTAGTGAATCACACCTGAGCCATCATAAATAAATAAATAATAAATGGGTTGTACTTGTATAGCGCTTTTCTACCTTCAAGGTACTCAAAGCGATTTGACAGTATTTCCACATTCACCCATTCACACACACATTCACACACTGATGGCGGGAGCTGCCATGCAAGGCGCTAACCAGCAGCCATCAGGAGCAAGGGTGAAGTGTCTTGCTCAAGGACACAACGGACGTGACTAGGATGGTAGAAGGTGGGGATTGAACCCCAGTAACCAGCAACCCTCCGATTGCTGGCACGGCCACTCTACCAACTTCGCCACGCCGTCCCATAAATTCATAAATTAATCAAATATTTAATGAACATGTGAAAGTAAACAACTTGTTAGCAAACTTTATACACTCTGGACTAGAGATGTCTGATAATATCGGACTGCCGATATTATCGGCCGATAAATGCTTTAAAATGTAATATAGAAAATTATCAGTATCGGTTTCAAAAAGTAAAATTCATGACTTTTTAAAACGCCGCTGTGTACACGGACGTAGGGAGAAGTACAGAGCGCCAATAAACTTTGAAGGCACTGCCTTTGCGTGCCGGCCCAATCACATAATATCTACGGCTTTTCACACACACAAGTGAATGCAAGGCATACTTGGTCAACAGCCATACAGGTCACACTGAGGGTGGCCGTATAAACAACTTTAACACTGTTACAAATATGCGCCACACTGTGAACCCACACCAAACCACCAAATTTCGGGAGAACATCCGCACCGTAACACAACATAAACACAACAGAACAAATACCCAGAATCCCTTACAGCTCTACCTCTTCCGGGACGCTACAATATACCGATAATTTTGAAACCGATACGATAATTTCCGATATTACATTTGAAAGCATTTATCGGCCGATGATATCGGCAGTCCGATATTATCGGACATCCCTAATACAGATGAAACTTTTTGTATTTTGCTCTATGACTTATTTTTTTAATTCAATAAAGTCGCTCACATTCTTTATGAAAGTGCTGCCAGTCACAACTTCCTTTGGCCCCATTGCGGGTTAATTTGCAGTCGTATTCAATAAAATAAAAATAAAAAAACGGTCAACGCGTAAGATTCTTTGAGCGACGGATTCCGCAGAATGATTCGCCGGGCAAACTGACTATCAATCAATCAATCAAAGTTTTTTTTATATAGCCCTTAATCATGAGTGTCTCAAAGGGCTGCACAAGCCACAACGACATCCTCGGCTCAGATCCCACATCAGGGCAAGAAAAAACTCCACCCAATGGGATACAATGAGAAACCTTGGAGGGGACCGCAGATGTGGACGTTGAGTGGATCTAGTTAATAGTGTGAGAGTCCAGTCCTTAGTGGGACCAGCAGGGGGATCATCTTGAGTGGAGACAAGTCAGCAGCGCAGAGACGTCCCCAACTGATGCACAGATGAGTGTTCCACCCCCGGCTCCCGACTTTGAACCTCATCTGTGGTCACCTAGTAACCCCTCCACGCAGGGGAGGGGGGCAGAGCAGAAAAGAGACGGCAGATCAACTGGTCTAAAAGGGGGGTCTATTTAAAGGCAAATGAGTTTTAAGATGCGACTTAAATGCTTCTACTACTTTGTTAAGCACAATGTCTGCTTGTACGATGACCGGGATTGAACCAGGTCAAACTTTGGGCGCAACTTTTCATCAAAAACCGAATCATACGAAAAGTGGAGCATACCAAAAACTAGGGATGTCCGATAATGGCTTTTTGCCGGTATCCGATATTCCGATATTGTCCAACTCTTTAATTACCGATACCGATATCAACCGATACCGATATCAACCGATATATGCAGTCGTGGAATTAACACATTATTATGCCTAATTTGGACAACCAGGTATGGTGAAGATAAGGTACTTTTTAAAAAAATTAGTAAAATAAGATAAATAAATTAAAAACATTTTCTTGAATAAAAAAGAAAGTACAACAATATAAAAACAGTTACATAGAAACTAGTAATGAATGAAAATTAGTAAAATTAACTGTTAAAGGTTAGTACTATTAGTGGACCAGCAGCACGCACAATCATGTGTGCTTACGGACCGTATCCCTTGCAGACTGTATTGATATATATTGATATATAATGTAGGAACCAGAATATTAATAACAGAAAGAAACAACCCTTTTGTGTGAATGAGTGTAAATGGGGGAGGGAGGTTTTTTGGGTTGGTGCACTAATTGTAAGTGTATCTTGTGTTTTTTATGTTGATTTAATAAAAAATAAAAAAAAAAATAAAAAAAACGATACCGATAATAAAAAAAACGATACCGATAATTTCGGATATTACATTTTAACGCATATATCGGACATCTCTACCAAAAACCCTAGGTTGCACACTTGCCGGCATTGACGATCGCCATAATATTTATTCGCTTCTTCTTCTTCTCTTCCTCTAACACAGGACTTGGAGAGTTAGCTCACACAAACAATGGCCGTCATTGCATCTCTGTACAAGTACTAAATGTCCTCATAATGTGGGTGACACTCTGAACACACACTTGGCTTCAACCTGTGAAGCGCACATTTTTCTTTCAAACACTTTTTTTGGTAAACATGGGCATGTGACCATTAACCTATCACATGTGTTAGGTAATTGTATGACCACACACACGCACACACACACACACACACACACACACACACACACACACACACACACACACACACACACACACACACACACACACACACACACACACACACACACACACACACACACACACACACACACACACACACACACACACACACACAAACACACGCACCTTTACCGCAACGTCGTGCCAAATTAAATGTGCAGACAAACCGATCACGTGACACATATCATAACACACATTTGTCACGTAAAACAAACACCCTGACATGTATATATAAATATATATAGCGTGTGTGTGTGTGTGTGTGTGTGTGTGATTTGCTTTGTTGAGACTTTATGATGAAACATGAACACTTGACGCTAATTCAAACCATATGACGGGACCGCTGTTTGATCTCTGCAGGCTCTCTGACTCACCAAGTGTGAGTGTGTGTGTGTGTTTGCGTGTGTGTGCGTGTGTGTGTGTGTGTGTGTGTCATTGCGGTTTGGAACATTTCCCCCCTCTCAACCGCTGACCCATAATCTATGAGAGGTTGTGGGCTAATGGGCCCACCCACAATCAGGAAGCACATACACACACACGCACACACACACACACACACACACACACACACACACACACACACACACACACACACACACACACACACGCACACACCTGCGTATGCAAATATGAAGGACCATAAGGGCCGCGTTGAAGAGTCGTATTGTTACAATAGAGTAGGACACAATGTGAGTGTGAATGTTGTCTGTCTATCTGTGTTGGCCTATGCGATGAGGTGGCAACTTGTCCGGGGTGTACCCCGCCTTCCGCCCGAATGCAGCTGAGATAGGCTCCAGCACCCCCCGCGACCCCGAACGGGACAAGCGGTAGAAAATGGACGGATGGATGGACACTTTAGCAGTGCTAGCATAGCTACAGTGCTAATATTAACTACAACGTAATGGGAGGTAGGCCTATTACCCCCCTAAGAAGAAGAAAATATTTAGAAAGAGTTTACCGTATTTTTCGGACTATAAGGCGCACTTAAAATCCTTTCATTTTCTCAAAATTCGACAGTGCGCTTTATAACCCGGTGCGCCGAATGTACGGAATAATTTTGGTTGTGCTTACCGACCTCGAAGCTATTTTATTTAGTATATGGTGAAATGATAAGTGTGACCAGGAGATGGCAGTCACACATAAGAGATACGTGTAGACTGCAATATGACTCAAGTAAACAACACTAGTTTCCGGCCAAACTATGAAAAAAAACTGTGACTTATAATCGGAGAAATACGGTAATACATCTTTGAGAAGTGTGTACCGGTACTTTGAATCGAACTTTATTGACCGGAAGTTGCATAAGCCAAGCAGATACATTTGCGGTATGTTTTTTAATTGCTGATGCGTTTTAATTGATTTTTAAATGCGCCAGAAAATAACCCGTTTTGTACACTGTTCAATGCACAGTAGGGTGTAAATGTGTTCCTGTATAGTATTTATCCAGCAGTGATCCTGTGGTGACATCAACTATGGTATTTTGAGAGGTAATCATTGAAGTCGGAGATCACTGTAATCTAAGTAAGATTAAATATCTCAAATAAGGGTGACATTTGCTTATTTTCTGTCTGATAAGATCATTCTTCTCACTAAGCAGATTTTATGTTAGAGTGTTTTACTTGTTTTAAGGGTTTTGGTCCTAAATGATCTCAGTAAGATATTACAGCTTGTAGCTGAGATTTTATGACCTATATTGAGTAAAACATGCTTGAAACTAGATATGAACTGTTGCAAAGCTGTGTCATCAACACTCACAAGTATAAAACTACTTTTTAAAGTAATAATTTCTTATTTGAAGCATGAAAAAAAATCATGACTTTGACACAATTTTGTCTCATAATTAAAACAGATGACAGCCAAATGGACTTTTCTGTTTTATTTTCAATGAAACAATAGAAAATACGTACTCCTATAGTAGTACAGTTGGCACAGTACAGCAAACTGACACTTAATATTTAAAAAGCATTTAACATGTGACATTTCTAACAATTTTGAACAGAAATAGTTCATGCACATTCAGATACATTTTTCAAAATCACAATTTTGGCCGGGGGCCGGGCTGCGTATATGCGCACTAATTGAAAGAGCACGCACTTGGCAGAATGATGTCATGTTATCGATGGAAAAATGCATTTTTAGACCATATGATTTGCCTGAGCGGCTAGGAGACCCCGAGAGTAACAAGCGGTTGCCTTGTTGCCTTCTATTAAGAAAAATACATTCGTTTTTAGTATAAGTTTGCTGGTTTCAAGAAATGTAATGCTGAGCGCATATCATTATGTCAAGATAATGGCACTAGCATTTACTTCATTTAAGAATATATTTCAACATATTGAGCAAAAAGGTCTCACTTTTTTTTTTCTACCAAGAATAGTGCACTTGTTATTAGTGACAATATACTTATTTTAAGGTATTTTGGGGTTCATTGAAGTTAGCTAATTTTACTTGTTTTGGAAAGTCTTGACAAGCCACATTTTCTTGTTCTATTGGCAGATAATTTTGCTTAGTTAAAAAAAATAACCCTCATTTTTTTTTTTTTTTTCTTGTTTTTGAACACTGACTTTTTGCAGTGTGGTAAAGACATCTACCTCAACAAAAGGTAGTAAAGATAATTACAACCCACCTATATCCACCACTGTATATTTGGAAAATGCATTCATTTTTAATACGTTAATGTTCTTCAAATAGCCTAGTGTACACTACCGTTCAAAAGTTTGGGGTCACATTAAAATGTCCTTATTTTTCAATGAAGATAACTTTAAACTACTCTTAACTTTAAAGAAGTACACTCTATACATTGCTAATGTGGTAAATGACTATTCTAGCTGCAAATGTCTGGTTTTTGGTGCAATATCTACATAGGTGTATAGAGGCCCATTTCCAGCAACTATCACTCCAGTGTTCTAATGGTACAATGTGTTTGCTCATTGGCTCAGAAGGCTAATTGATGATTAGAAAACCCTTGTGCAATCATGTTCACACATCTGAAAACAGTTTAGCTTGTTACAGAAGCTACAAAACTGACCTTCCTTTGAGCAGATTGAGTTTCTGGAGCATCACATTTGTGGGGTCAATTAAATGCTCAAAATGGCCAGAAAAAGAGAACTTTCATCTGAAACTCGACAGTCTCTTCTTGTTCTTAGAAATGAAGGCTATTCCACAAAATTGTTTGGGTGACCCCAAACTTTTGAACGGTAGTGTATATTGACGTAGATTGGATTGGTTTTAGCATCTTTAGTGTACTATTGCATTAAAATCTCTCCCGCATCCTTTAATTCTTAGATTTTTAGACCATATGATTTGCCTGAGCGGCTAGGAGACCCCGAGAGTAACAAGCAGTTGCCTTGTTGCCTTCGATTAAGAAACATACATTCGTTTTTAGTATAAGTTTGCTGGTTTCAGGAAATGTAATGCCGAGCGCATATCATTATGTCAAGATAATGGCACTAGCATGTACTTAATTTAAGAATATTTTTCAACATATTGAGCAAAAAGGTCTCTTTTTTTTTCCTACCAAGAAAAGTGCACTTGTTATTAGTGAGAATATACTTATTTTAAGGTATTTTTGGGTTCATTGAAGTTAGCTAATTTGACTTGTTTTGGAAAGTCTTGACAAGCCAAATTTTCTTGTTCTATTGGCAGATAATTTTGCTTAGTTCAAATAAAATACCACTAATTTTTTTCTTTTTTTTTTCCTTGTTTTTGAACACTGACTTTTTGCAGTCTAGGTGGAAAACGCACGGCCCGCCACTGAATATTATGTATTATATTGTTGGACTGATTGATATTCTGTGTGGTTTTTGTAAATAAAAAAAGAGTCGTAAAAAAAAATCTAATTCTGCTTAGGGCCCTAATTTATGTTGGTATATAGTTTCTAACATGTGGAGCTCATAAACAGGTTACAGTGACAACATTACTTTGAACACAGCTCTATTTCACTGCATCAAGAAGAGGTCAGGATGTTGACTGCTCATAAACCTTATAATTTGGATTTGTATTTCTGGCTCTGGGACGGGGATTTCGGTCTGCGTCAGTCAGTTGGTTTTCTGAGCAACAACTTTCTCCTCAGAGCAACTTGTGGAAAAGCAATTTCACTGATGTGGGCTTTAAAATCCGCACCACTGGTGTCACATGCATCATTGCTAACCACCCGAGCATCCAGTCCTGCTATAGTGCTCACAGCTATGTGGCCTGACCATTGTGGGCTCTGACCACCCCCATCCCACCCCCGCGGACAAACACACACACATACAATTTCATAGACAGTTTTGTCCCCCCCCCCCCCCCCCCCCCCACTAGCATGCCTTGCATCCTAGGAGCTTAGAATGGACTTTGAAACATTTAAGGGCAACAAAAGTCAGCGGCACGTCGTCACGCTAGCCCCCAGTCTGGCTGGGACTTAAGTCTGTCTGCCTTTCATTAGGGGCGCTAATTCCCCAGGGAGTGTTTAACACACCACACACACACACACACACACACACACACACACACACACACACACACACACACACACACACACAATGCGTCAGCAGCGTTTGCTGACTTCTTGCAGCCACTGTGGTGCTTTGTTCCCTTCTTAGCACAGAAAATGTCTCCAGCAGACCCATCGACAAAACACATTACAGTATATTTTCTGCGTAGCGACTTGTGATGTCTGTGGGCAACGCGGCGGATTTCGTGGTTTGCACTGTCGCCTCACTGCATGAAAAGAAGGCTGTGCGTAGGAGACAGACAGTCCAAACGTTTACAAGGCGTTACAGGAGGGGGGTAAAGAGGGTGAGATCCGGCTGAAACTGGGCTGTTTTTATTAAGAAAATGGAAATTTCTTGGTAACAGTAAGAATTGAATATATAAGAAGATTGCACTGTGATGCAACAGATCACAAAAGATAGCTCTGTAAAAAAAAAGCCTCTGTTACGCATCTCAAAATAAACGTACTTGAATTTGTACCACTTTGATACTTTAACTAGTAATAATAATTTGCATAACAATTCATTTATTACACTGAACAAAAATACAAACAACACTTCTGTTTTTGCTCCCATTTTTCACGAGTTGAACGCAAACATCTAAAACTTTTACTATATACACAAAACACCTATTCCTCTCAAATATTGTTCACAAATCAGTCCAAACCTGCGTTAGTGAGTATTTATTCTTTGCCAAAATAATCCACCCCCACTTCACAGGTGTGGCATATCAAGACGCTGATTGAACAGCATGATTATAGCACAGGTGTGCCTTAGGCTGCTAGGCTGCCCACAATAAAAGGCCACTTTGAAATGTGCAGTTTTATAATAATAATAATAATAGATTTTATTTGTAAAAAAAGCACTTTACATTGAGTAAACAACCTCAAAGTGCTACAGTGTATTGACAAAAAAATAAAATAAAATAAAAAGATAATAAAAAAAAACAAAAAAATAAAAACTACAACAGCCCAATAGCTAGAACTAGTATAAATACACTACCGTTCAAAAGTTTGGGGTCACCCAAACAATTTTGTGGAATAGCCTTCATTTCTAAGAACAAGAATAGACTGTCGAGTTTCAGATGAAAGTTCTCTTTTTCTGGCCATTTTGAGCGTTTAATTGACCCCACAAATGTGATGCTCCAGAAACTCAATCTGCTCAAAGGAAGGTCAGTTTTGTAGCTTCTGTAATGAGCTAAACTGTTCTCAGATGTGTGAACATGATTGCACAAGGGTTTTCTAATCATCAATTAGCCTTCTGAGCCAATGAGCAAACACATTGTACCATTAGAACACTGGAGTGATAGTTGCTGGAAATGGGCCTCTATACACCTATGTAGATATTGCACCAAAAACCAGACATTTGCAGCTAGAATAGTCATTTACCACATTAGCAATGTATAGAGTGTATTTCTTTAAAGTTAAGACTAGTTTAAAGTTATCTTCATTGAAAAGTACAGTGCTTTTCCTTCAAAAATAAGGACATTTCAATGTGACCCCAAACTTTTGAACGGTAGTGTATATCTTTTAAAAGGCTTTTTTTTAAAAAAAAAAAAAAATAAAAGAAGGGTTTTTAAGCCTTTTTTAAAAGCATCCACAGTCTGTGGTGCCCTCAGGTGGTCAGGGAGAGCGTTCACAGACTGGGAGCGGCGGAGCAGAAAGGCCGGTCTCCCATAGTTCGTAGCTTTGTCCTCGGGAGGTTGGAGGAGGTTAGCCTGTCCGGAGCGGAGGTGTCGTGTGGAGGATTTGGGGTTGAGTAGTTCTTTGAGGTAGAGGGGGGCATTTCCATGGAGGCACTGGTGGGTTAGTAGGGAGACTTTGTATTCAATCCTGAGTGGAACAGGAAGCCAGTGAAGGGATTTGAGAATTGGTGTGATATGGTCGTATTTCCGCAATCTCATCAGGATCTTAGCAGCACTATTTTGTATGTATTGCAGCTTCTGGATGTTCTTGCTTGGGATCCCGACAAGAAGTGTGTTGCAGTAGTCTTTTTTTATCACACAGCACAATGCCAGAAAGGTCGCAAGTTTTGAGGGAGCGTGCAGTTGGCATGTTGACTGCAGGTATGTCCAACCAGAGCTGTTGTCCGTCAATTGAATGTTAATTTCTCTACCATAAGCCGTCTCCAAAGGTGTTTCAGAGAATTTGGCGGCACATCCAACCGGCCTCACAACCACAGACCACGTGTAACCACACCAGCCCAGGACCTCCACATCCAGCAGGTGCACCTCCATGATCATTTCTACCGCTTGTCCCTTTTGGGGTGGCGGGGGGGGGGGGGGGGTCTCAGCTACAATCGGGCGGAAGGCGGGGTACCCTGGACAAGTCGCCACCTCATCGCAGGCCCGACACAGATAGACAGACAACATTCACACTCACATTCATACACCAGGGACCATTTAGTGTTGCCAATCCACCTATCCCCAGGTGCATGTCTTGAGGTGGGAGGAAGCCGGAGTACCCGGAGGGAACCCACGCAGTCACGGGGAGAACATGCAAACTCCACACAGAAAGATCCCGAGCCCGGAATTGAACTCAGGATAACTCAGGACCTTCGTATTGTGAGGCCAATGCACTAACCCTTGTGCCACCGTACTGCCCGGAGTTTATTATATTATTGTTTATTATTATATATATATATATATATATATATATATATATATATATATATATATATATATATATATATATATATATATATATATATATATATATATATATATATATATATATTGTCATTTTATATATTATAAAACATAGAGCTACTACACCCCCCTTGTGGTCTGTGCCGTCTACTCTCCCTGTAAACATAACACTGTAATGCACTGTATG
This sequence comes from Entelurus aequoreus, assembly GCF_033978785.1. Lineage (NCBI taxonomy): Eukaryota > Metazoa > Chordata > Actinopteri > Syngnathiformes > Syngnathidae > Entelurus > Entelurus aequoreus. The sequence continues at coordinate 50,900,526 of NC_084747.1, read as the reverse complement.
TAAGTAAGGGGTCCCCCGCTCCATCTCTCTATCAGTTTGGGGGTCCTCGACCTGGAATACATTTGAAGACTCCTGTTGTAGAGAGTATTTATGACTAACCTCTGCTTTTTGTCTGTATTTTCTTACCATCCTCAAGAGGACTCGGGATGGAAGCTACGGGTTATCCGGCTTAGTGTAGACATAGCCTCAGTCTCTTTTCATATACCTTCGTTTGCTCGCAACGAAGGAAGCTAACGAGCTAATAAATAGCCGACAAGTGTCACGGTTGCTCGCCGAGTTGATAAGAGGATTTCACGTCACACGCTCAAGCTCGACGAAAGGATGAGGACGGCGTCCGAGGGGATGGTGCAGCAACTGTGTTTACTCACAGGACACGCCGTCATGTGATCCGGTGCGGTTTTTACGATGACTCTCGCGATTTAAACTGTCTTTACGAGTAATGCGTGAGAGGAAACACTAATTGATTTCACAATGTCACTAATCTAACAGTCAGTGTTTACCGCTTTGCTCATCAACGCGGGAGAGAAAGCATCAGACTGTTGTCAGTGGAAATGCGTGTGTGTGTTTGTGAGCACTGACACACACTCCAGTCGCAAAGTTTTGCCTTGGGCCCCCGAGAACAACATCCTTGTTTGTTGGTGCTAACATCTGATATTTTTCTACCTCCACGCTTGCTCGTCACGGCCTTTCAGTCACAAGCAGATTTGTCTTCTTCTAATGTCCTTCTCATAACGGGCCGTAGAAAATCACTTTCAGACCTTTAATAATTGCTCCTCCCCACTTTTGTCCAGCGTCTCTTTCAGGACCTTCATCAAGGGCTGTTTTTCTTTTTCTTAGTTGAACGGCGAGTTAATTGATTGAACTGCTGCTTTATTACCTCCCCCAAGCACAAATGGTCGCGGACAAGAGGTTATCTGAGAATATCGCTTTGTTATCTTGTTTGTTAGTGGTGTTATGCAAAATACAATGAAATGATCTGGAAATTGATTCTCACTTTTTACTCAGCAGAGTAAAGGATGACTGTCACGTCATGTCACGACGGGTTTTTTTCGCAGCTTACTGCAAGGTTTGTTCTCCCAGGAAGCAAAACTGACGGCTCCGGACGAAGGCGTGAAGGTAGGATTTGATTTATTTACAAATCCCGTTTCCATATGAGTTGGGAAATTGTGTTAGATGTAAATATAAACGGAATACAATGATTTGCAAATCATTTTCAACCCATATTCAGTTGAATATGCTACAAAGACAACATATTTGATGTTCAAACTGATAAACTTTTTTTTTTGGCAAATAATCATTAACTTTAGAATTTGATGCCAGCAACACGTGACAAAGAAGTTGGGAAAGGTGGCAATAAATACTGATAAAGTTGAGGAATGCTCATCAAACACTTATTTGGAACATCCCACAGGTGTGCAGGCTAATTGGGAACAGGTGGGTGCCATGATTGGGTATGAAAACAGCTTCCCAAAAAATGCTCAGTCTTTCACAAGAAAGGATGGGGCGAGGTACACACAACTGCGTGAGCAAATAGTCAAACAGTTTAAGAACAACAATTCTCAAAGTGCAATTGCAAGAAATTTAGGGATTTCAACATCTACGGTCCATAATATCATCAAAAGGTTCAGAGAATCTGGAGAAATCACTCCACGTAAGCGGCATGGCCGGAAACCAACATTGAATGACCGTGACCTTCGATCCCTCAGACGGCACTGTATCAAAAACCGACATCAATCTCTAAAGGATATCACCACATGGGCTCAGGAACACTTCAGAAAAACACTAAATACCAATCGTCGCTACATCTGTAAGTGCAAGTTAAAGCTCTACTATGCAAAGCAAAAGCCATTTATCAACAACACCCAGAAACGCCGCCGGCTTCTCTGGGCCCGAGATCATCTAAGATGGACTGATGCAAAGTGGAAAAGTGTTCTGTGGTCTGACGAGTCCACATTTCAAAATGTTTTTGGAAATATTCGACATCGTGTCATCCGGACCAAAGGGTAAGCGAACCATCCAGACTGTTATCGACGCAAAGTTCAAAAGCCAGCATCTGTGATGGTATGGGGGTGTATTAGTGCCCAAGGCATGGGTAACTTACACATCTGTGAAGGCACCATTAATGCTGAAAGGTACATACAGGTTTTGGAACAACATATGCTGCCATCTATGCGCCGTCTTTATCATGGACGCCCCTGCTTATTTCAGCAAGACAATGCCAAGCCACATTCAGCACGAGTTACAACAGCGTGGCTTCGTAAATAAAGAGTGCGGGTACTTTCCTGGCCCGCCTGCAGTCCAGACCTGTCTCCCATCGAAAATGTGTGGCGCATTATGAAGCGTAAAATACGACAGCGGAGACCCCAGACTGTTCAACGACTGAAGCTCTACATAAAACACGAATGGGAAAGAATTCCACTTTCAAAGCTTCAACAATTAGTTTCCTCAGTTCCCAATCGTTTATTGAGTGTTGTTAAAAGAAAAGGTGATGTAACACAGTGGTGAACATGCCCTTTCCCAACTACTTTGGCACGTGTTGCAATTATTATTTGCACAAAAAAAAAAGTTAATGAGTTTGAACATCAAATATCTTGTCTTTGTAGTGCATTCAATTGAATATGGGTTGAAAAGGATTTTCAAATCATTGTATTCCGTTTATATTTACATCTAACACAATTTCCCAACTCATATGGAAACGGGGTTTGTAATATACTGTAAATCACCCAACTACCAAAATACAGGCAAACAACAAAAAGGCAAATGTGCCGATAGCACGAGAGACAAAGACTTAGCATAGGCTATGGCATGAAACAAACAAAACTTACTTGGCGTAGGCGTGACGCAAACAATGAAGCCAGGACGAGTGATAAATAAATAAATGATAAATGGGTTATACTTGTATAGCGCTTTTCTACCTTCAAGGTACTCAAAGTGCTTTGACAGTATTTCCACATTCACCCATTCACACACACATTCACACACTGATGGCGGGAGCTGCCATGCAAGGCGCTAACCAGCAGCCATCAGGAGCAAGGGTGAAGTGTCTTGCCCAAGGACACAACGGACGTGACTAGGATGGTAGAAGGTGGGGATTGAACCCCAGTAACCAGCAACACTCCGATTGCTGACACGGCCACTCTACCAACTTCGCCACGCCGCCCCTCAGTGATCAACAAAGGCAGGCTTAAATAGTGTCTCTTGATTACAAACAGGTGTGTCCCGAACGCAAGAGGCAGGTGAAAATCATAAGCCGCCATGGAAACTAAAACAAACAAGGGTGCACAAAAACAGGAACTACTGGAGTCTTAAATCTAACAGAAAATAACAAAAACATGATCCAGACCACAGATCATGACACGTCAAGGGCCAGTGAAAAAATTGTCAACTGCATTTTAACCCTTGGGGAGACCTGGGACCTTTGTGTGTCTTTTTTTTTTGCATTTGAAGATGATATAATGCAACAGAATGTTCATTTTAAAGGTTAGTGGGCCACAGCAGTTGTAAAGGAATTATTTTATATATATTTTTGGATTGTCCGTTCTTTGCGAAGCCATTTTTACCAGAAGCTTATGAGTGAGTATACAGTGGAGTTCCCCGGGACCCTTTTGTCCCACATTGACTCCCTTTTATAATGGACATTTTTTTGATATACTGTAAACCTGTTATTTCATACTGCTTTTTCCATGAAAACCAAATGAATCCAAGCATTTCCCTTTAAAATAGGAAATGTCATGATCCAAGGTCTGGATCATGTTTTTGTTATGTTCTGTTAGTTTTGGACTCCCTTAGTTCCTGTTTTTGTGCACCCTTGTTTTTTACCATAGTTACTTATTATTACTGCCTCGTCGACGTCTGCTGCTTCCACGCCTGCCTCGCCGACGACGTGCCTGCCTCCTCGTCACTGGACGGTTCATGAACGCCTTGGGCGCCAATGGCAGCGACGCCCAGGACTTGGGGGCAGTACTCAAGTACTGCTGAGGTTCTGGCGTCTCTCCCGCCCACCTCCCCGTCGGCCACGGATGTGGCCGTTCCCTGGTCGCCCGCCTTGCCAAGTGCAGCGGCGTTCAATGCGTCGCCCCTACTTGACTCTCCCTCGCTGGTTGCGGGGACACTTGATCTGGCGACCCACCGCCAAGTCCCCCCTCCGCCCTCCCATGACTCTTGATCTTGCTTTGGGTTTTTTTTTGGACATCTGGAATCTGTCCTTGAGGAGGGGGCACTGTCATGATCCGTGGTCCGGATCATGTTTTTGTTATGTTCTGTTAGTTTTGGACTCCCTTAGTTCCTGTTTTTGTGCACCCTAGTTTGTTACCATGGTTACTTATTATTTCCACCTGGCTCTGATTAGTGTTCGCCTGCTCACCTGCTTCGCGAGCACTAATCAGAGGCATTATTTAAGTTTGCCTTTCCCAGTCAGTCGTCCTGGCGTCATTGTTTGCCTCATGCCTTGCCACGCAAGTCTTGTTAGTTTCATGCCACAGTTCTCTGAGTATTGCTTGTCCATAGTCAATGCTAAGTGTTAGCTTCTGCTTCCTGCGCTAAGTTTTTGTGCTTCAGCTCCAAGTGCGATCAGCGCGTTGTGCCTTTACCTTGTGTTCCTTTTTGTTTGTACCTCTTTGAGTTTTGGATAATTAAATCATGTTCCTACCTGCAAGTCCTGTCCGGAGTCGTCCGTTTGCATCCCGGGAGAACGAACCTCGCATCAAGCTGCAACCGAACCGTGACAGGAAAACATTTTTAGAAGTGTAATTTGACCCCTCAAGCACAAGATACCGCCAGATTACCATAGGGTACCATATTTTCATATTAGACGCATAGTTGCGGGCATCGCGGTGGGGCAGGGGTTAGTGGTTGTGCCTCACAATAAGAAGGTCCTGGGTTCGATCCAAGGGCTTGGGGTCTTTGCATGTTCTCCCCGTGACTGCATGGGTTCCCTTCGGGTACTCCGGCTTCCTCCCACCTCCAAAGACATGCACCTGGGGATAGGTTGATTGGCAACACTGTCTGCATTAAGCCGGATAACTCCTTAAAAGAATAATTATTTAGCCTAAGCACTGTTTCCAGCCACACTAAACCAGCGTTTAGGTTCCCCTCCTTGGATAATTTTTTACACGGGTAAGAGCGCCATGTATTTTTTGAATCTCCGGCTCTTAGCTTTGTATGGACTCATCGATCGTTTACGAACTGACTTCGGAGAGGATGTGACGCCAGAAAGACCGCGTCCCACACAGGAAGTGACGTCAGAAAGAACGCGCCACAGCCAGCTTCATAACAGACGCTAGTAGAAATCACACATGAATACCTTAAAAGAATGAAACGCGCAATTGCAGTTATTTTGGATACAACACTGCAGAGGTTGCCCTCTAGTGGGTTCTTCAGACCACCACACACTGCCAGGAGAGCCAGGAATTATGGGTATGGTCGCAAAGTCTTTTGCTTTTTAGCAAAGTGTCTTTTCTGCGTCTGTGTCTCTCAGCAGCACCTCCAACCCCCCTACTCGTCTCGTCACGGCTCCTGCTAATAAAGGCGACAGGTGATTAGATAACAAGGCCCACCTGGGCCATCTACGCACCTGTTGCTGTCTTCGAGGGCCGGCCCTGGCACACCCCGTTCCGCTGCAGGCCCGCAGGCCACGCCCCCCTCCACAAACACATCTCAACACGGCTACATAGCAATGTTGAGATTCTCGTTGTCTCCCCCTTCGACAAATGGACAAAGTTTTTCGCTAAGTAGTAACACAGCTGACCCGGACATTCCGAAAGTTCTCTTGCCGTTCCTCTGGCACAACTCACTCGTTGACAAACATATCCCAGGCCTTATCCAAAACTGTAGCTCAACATTGCTATGTAGCAGTGTTGAGATGTGTTTGTGGGGGGGGGGGGGGGGGGGGGGGGGGGGGTGGCATGCGGGCCTGCAGCGGAAGCGGGGTGTGCCAGGACCGGCCTCGAAGACAGCAACAGGTGTGTAGATGGCCCAGGTGGGCCTTGTTATCTAATCACCTGTCACCTTTATTAGCAGCAGCCGTAACGAGACGAGTAGGGGGAGTTGGAGGTGCTGCAGAGAGTTGTGTGGTCCTCTGTTGTCCTCTGTGTTTTTAAAATTTTGATTTCTATTTATTGTTTTAATTGGTTTTACCCTTTGAAATTGTTTTTAATCATATTTATTTTTATATTGTTTTCATATTGGTTTTTATATTTATTTATTTATTTTGTTTTTATTCAGTCATTGGTGGAGCTAAGGATAATATTTGAATATTGTCTTTAATATTGTTGTGCAGCACTTTGGAAACATTTTTGTTGTTTAAATGTGCTATATAAATAAAGTGGATTGGATAGTGTGTGAATGTGAGTGTGAATGCTGTCTTTCTATCTGTGATGAGTTAAGTTAAAGTACCAATGATTGTCACACACACTAGGTGTGGTGAAATTTGTCCTCTGCATTTGACCCATCCCCTTGTGTCTTGTCTAGGGTGTACCCCTCCTTCCGCCTGAATGCAGCTGGGATAGGCTCCAGCCAATCCCCGAGAAGGACAAGCGGTAGAAAATGGATGGATGGATGGACGCATAAATGCTTTGAGTCTGCCAAAAACCAGGTTGGTGAGGTTGGTAGTGACATAAGAGTTGTAAGGATGTGGTTACAAAAATATTGTGTGTGCATGCACACATATGGCATTGTTTGTGTTTTTGCCATAATAAACTGGGGTTTCTTTGACAATAAGGACTTTGAAAAAACAAACTTTATATCGACGGATAAATCTAAAGTTGATCTGGAGATTTAAGTCTTTTAAGTGTTTTATGGCAGAAATCCTTTTCGGTCCCCGGGACTTATAACATTCAGCACATTTGCGGGATTCCCAAGGTTCAAAGACGTGTAACTTTGCTTTCTGAAGAGTTTTTGCTCATGTTTTCATTTTGCAGCAAGATTTCAAAATGCTTAAATCAAGCGGTGCGCTTTCACATCCTTTTGTGAGAAGCAGTAACATCTTGACCCCTTTAAGCTCAGTCACGCTGCCGGATGATTTTTGCTTTTTTTCCTGCAGATTATCATCCTTATTTGACCAATTTAGCAAAGCCAATGACTTGATGTTGTGTGAACAAAGGCAAATTTTACAGTTTTTGCATGCAGAGCATCATAAATAGAGCATAAATATCAAAATATAATGCAGTCCGTATTGACAATGAAAGGGTTCTCACATGATGGGACGTTCCAATTCTAATTTGTACAAACAACTCAATAAACTTTATATTTCTGCACAGAAGGGTTTTACGAGAATTTGTTGTTTAAAGCGTGTCAATGTGTTCCGAACATAATTGGGTTGAATGAAAAAATATATAAAAGTTGTTAAGTGTATCAGGTTTTTTAAACATCCATCCTTCTTTTTACAATTTTTGGATTAAAGGAATGTTATTTTTACAAAAAAACTATTTTTTTTAAATTAATTTTGTAGGTGTCAATACAGTTGTTTTTCTTTAATTAGGAAAAAATAATAATGAAAGTTTGTAAGAATTTACTAATTAAAAAGAAAAATCCTAGAAAACTTTATTTTAATTTAAAACAAAAACGATACGTGCTCTTCGAAGTTTTTAAGAGATTTTTAATGTTTTTGAAGATTAAGAAATTATTTTGTTTGAATGTTTTTGTTAATTATTAAAACCAGATTTTATGAGGTTTTAAGGAATCCTCAAAAATGTGATTTTGATTTTAATACATAATTCAGTTAGTCTTAAAATAGGGGTGCTCCGATACAATATTTGGTGTCTAATATCGGTCCGATATTAGCAAAAATCATCTTGCGTCTAAAATCTCTGTTTTAAAAAGTGTGTGATACGTTTTTTAGGAGTTGATCATGGAAAATGTAGCTCTTTTTAAAATTTTCAATTAAAAAAACTAATGTCCAGTTTTAGTGCTTTATTTAAATGTTTTCATTCAAAGTTTTTCAAGAATCTTAAACATATTTTTGTGTACATTTTCTCATTAAGTTTTAAGGATGTACTTTTTTTTAAGAATCCTTGAAAATATGTTTTTTTGTTGTTTTTTTTTTTAAAGTTTGTGATAAGTTTTTTAGGAGTTGATCAAGCAAAAAACAACAACAATTTAGCTATTTTTAAAAAATTTTCAATTAAAAAACTAATGTCCAGTTTTAGTGCTTTATTTAAATGTTTTCATTCAAAGTTTTTCAAGAATCTTAAAGATATTTTTGTGTACATTTTCTCATTAAATTTTAAGGATGTACTTTTTTTTAAGAATCATTGAAAATATGGTAAAAATGTATTTTTTTAAAGTTTGTGATAAGTTTTTTAGGAGTTGATCAAGCAAAAAACAACAACAGTTTAGCTCTTTTTAACATTTTCAATTAAAAAACTAATGTCCCGTTTTAGTGCTTTATTAAAGTTTTTCAAGAATCTTAAAGATATGTTTGTGTACATTTTCTCATTAAGTTTTAAGGATGTACCTTTTTTTTAAGAATCCTTGAAAATATGGTAAAAATGTATTTTTTTAAAGTTTGTGATAAGTTTTTTAGGAGTTGATCAAGCAAAAAACAACAACAGTTTAGCTCTTTTTAACATTTTCAATTAAAAAACTAATGTCCCGTTTTAGTGCTTTATTTAAATGTTTTCATTCAAAGTTTTTCAAGAATCTTAAAGATATGTTTGTGTACATTTTCTCATTAAGTTTTAAGGATGTACTTTTTTTAAGAATCCTTGAAAATATCGTTAAAATTAAAAAAAAAAAGTTTGTGACACGTTTTTTAGAAGTTAATCAAGCAAAAAAAAACAATTTAGCTCTTTTTAAAATTTTCAATTAAAAAACTAATGTCCAGTTTTAGTGCTTTATTTAAATGTTTTCATTCAAAGTTTTTCCAGAATCTTAAAGATATTTTTGTGTACATTTTGTCATTAAGTTATAAGGATGTACTTTTTTAAATAATCCTTGAAAATATGGTTAACATTTTTTTTTTTTTAAAGTTTGTGATAAGTTTTTTAGGAGTTGATCAAGCAAAAAACAACAACAATTTAGCTCTTTTTAACATTTTCAATTAAAAAACTTATGTCCAGTTTTAGTGCTTTATTTAAATGTTTTCATTCAAAGTTTTTCAAGAATCTTAAATACATTTTTCTGTACATTTTCTCATTAAGTTTTAAGGATGTACTTTTTTTTAAGAATCCTTGAAAATATAGTAAAACATTTTTTTTTTAAAAGTTTGTGATAAGTTTTTTTATGAGTTGCTCAAGCAAAAAAACAACAACAATTCAGCTCTTTTTAAAATTTTCATTTAAAAAAACTAATGTCCAGTTTTAGTGCTTTATTGAAATGTTTTAATTCAAAGTTTTTCAAGAATCTTAAAGATATTTTTGATGTACTTTTTTTAAGAATTCTTGAAAATATGGTTAACATTTTTAGCGTCATTTTTAAAGTAACACAAACAAATGTTTTCATTTTTAAAATGTTAGTTTTTGTAGTTTTTCAAGGGCCCTAAAATGTGTTTTTATTCCACTTCACTTGTGTTTAATATGCATAATAGTGAAGTCTGTTTTTTTTGTTTGTTTTTGTTTTATAGTCCATGTAAAAAGATATTTAAGGAAATATGACTTTCCTTTCCAGCGGATGTACATCATTTTTCCTGTACACTGTAGACAAGACGAAAGAGGAAGAACATCTTTTTTTTATGGCTCATTGATCTCCTCCATCTGACAGCTGGATGTGCCTCACCAGTAGTGTTCCAGCGCGTGTAAACTAAAGAAAAACCCTCCACTTCCTTCTTTAAACGCTCCCTGTTGCGATTTAGTTAGCGTGAATACAAATGTGCTGTCAGTTAACTTGAAAAAACCACGACTGTTGTGCTGCGTCCAAAAACCACAAAAACACATGTCTACTCGTCCTTCCTCTTCTGCTTTCAATTCTCGCCGCTGTATGGCTCAATATCCTGTTTGACTGAGAGGAAGGGGTCTGTCTGACCTACATGTCGCCCTAATTGCTGCCATCCTTTGGCTCGCCCGCCTTGACATGTGACCTCCTCCAAACACCCTAATTGGTCCGCGTGATCCCACCTCGTTAAATCGACCGTGGTACTAATGCTGGGTCTAATGCGGACTGCGGCATCAGCGCCAGTCTGTATTTACCCTCAGATCCCGGCAGATAGGAGGCTCGCCATTACACGCTAAAGCTCGGCTAATAGATTTAGCATTGATCCACCAAGGCTGTAAAATGGCTCAAAAGGCTAACAAAAACCCCCCCCAAAAAGCTGTTACAAACAGACTGTAAGCGAAAAAAACAAAACAATTTCCCTTATACCAGACGTGGGCAAAATAAGGCTGGCGGGAAGTCCCAACTTAAAAAAAATAACATTTATATTTTTTAATTTTTTAAATCAAAACTACCGATCTAGTGGTTAGAGCAGGGGTGGGCAATTAATATTTACCGGGGGCCGCATGAGCAACCTGAGCACTGCTGGAGGGCCACACCGACAATATTTCAATTAAATGTTGCTCAAATTATTTTTGATATACCGTAAGATAAATAATAATAATAATAATTTCATTTTGGCCCTGCGATGAGGTGGCGACTTGTCCAGGGTGTACCCCGCCTTCCGCCCGAGTGTAGCTGAGATAGGCTCCAGCACCCCCCGCCACCCGAAGGGAATAAGCGGTAGAAAATGGATGGATGGATGGATAATTTCATTTAACCTAACTTAACTTTATACAAAAGCAGATTGCTTTTGATGGTTTCATTTTTAACACTGTCTTACACAACACTTCCTGATGTATAATACAATGCAAAAATGTCAATTTCTGTCACTTTATCCTGTATCCTCTTTAAAAGTCCAACATTTTTCCCCGTCAGATTTGGACAACCATCTGTTGTCACACCTGCCAGCTTGTCCCATTTCAGTCCTAACATGTCCAAACACGCATCTACCTACGTGAACAAGTCATTGCCTGTGGTTGTCTCTTTAATTGACTGCATGGCTGCCAATTACGTACATCGCAGCTCTCATCCAAAGCCAGCAAAAAACAGTCAAAGTCGGCCGTTTTGTTCTTCAGCTGAAGCTCCAAGTTTCCAGCGATGGTCTCAACCCGCCTTATTACAGTGCGTTGGGAGAGTGACACGTTCTCAAATGCGCCCCTCTTCTCCGGCAAATATCAGCACAACAGAGTCCAATAAGCACTCCTTAATAAACTCTCCGTCAAACGCCTTACTTTTTCTGGCAATTTTGTGAGAAATGAAAATTTATATATGTATATATATATATATATATATATATATATATATATATATATATATATATATATATATATATATATATATATATATATATATATATATATATATATACAGTTCGGCCACCGTGTCCCCTTCCCCTTCGAGCTGTTCTGGATGAACTGAAATTATTTTTTCCAATCATTTTGGAACTTGCAAGCGTACTTCTTCTTCTTACTCGTCGTCGCCATGTCTCTTCTTCGTTCTTCTGCTCCGTCTATGTTACGTTTTTGGACATTACTACTTGCCGTAGTTTTGAAGCAATAGATGATGGGAATCCGGATGTTGTGTGTCAGTGTATTAACGTGCTGGCTGGAATAAACACACGCTGAGAAATAGCGCCGTGCCTGCCTACTTTATGGGTTATAGATAAACCTGTGGATAATGGAGACATATATAATAGTCTCCTTTTCAGGTGAGAGAGGACGCTAAAGAGAGGCCTTCCCTCCTGCGTACTTGCTCTCTCTGTGACTTCCCAGTTCCCGTGTCTTATGTCCCTTGTTTTTCCTGCGGTACTTCCCGTGTCTCCCGTGATCGAGCTGTGTGCCTCGACTCCCCTCTGGGCTTTGGACTGCCTGCCTCGATCCTTGACCCCTACCTGGACACGGACCCTTTGGACTGCCTCCCTCGATCCTCAACCCCTGCTTGGACACGGACCCTTTTGATGCCTCATTATACCCCCCGACAACCTGCCTGGACTTCCGCCTATCGCTCAACATTTACGGTAACACTCAACAGTTAATTCATACACATAGTCGCACACATACTTGCCAACCTTGAGACCTCTGAATTCGGGAGATGGAGGAGGGGGGCGGGGTTTAGTGGTAGCGGGGGATGTATAATGTAGCGTCCCGGAAGAGTTAGTGCTGCAAGTGGTTCTGGGTATTTGTTCTGTTATGTTTATGTTGTGTTACGGTGCGGATGTTCTCCCGAAATGTGTTTGTCATTCTTGTTTGGTGTGGGTTCACAGTGTGGCGCATATTTTTAACAGTGTTAAAGTTGTTTATACGGCTACCCTCAGTGTGACCTGTATGGCTGTTGATCAAGTATGACTTGCATTCACTTATGTGTATGTAAAAGCCGCATATATTAAGTGACTGGGCCGGCACGCTGTTTGTATGGAGGAAAAGCGGACGTGACGACAGGTTGTAGAGGAAGCTAAAGGCACGCCCCCAATATTGTTGTCCGGGTGGAAATCGGGAGAAATTCGGGAGAATGGTTGCCCCCGGGAGATTTTCGGGAGGGGCACTGAAATTCGGGAGTCTCCCGGGAAGTATGGTCGCACACACCATACACTCTCTTGGATTTTGTCACACTCCATACCCTTGTTTAGATTATATTATTATTGTTTGATTATTATATATATTGTACATATATATAATAAATCATAGAGCTACTATGCCCCCCTGTGGTCTGTGCCGTTTATTCCCCCCCCCCTGAACATAACACTCGGCTTTTTACATTTTCCAAGTAGCTTTTATACATACTGTATTACTATAAATTGATAAAAAATTGTGTAACATACCCAAAGGGAAACATAAGAGAAACAACCTACCTCTTTTCTCTATAGTTGAGTGTAATGGGAAGAAAATGTGCAAAAAAAGCGATTCCACATGAGAACATTTATCGTAATATCACTCTAATCTCCCTACTTTGTGTAAGAACATGCTCTTGCAACGGGAGATGAAGGCTTGGAGTCTTTTTTCGTAGCAAGTGAATATGTTATTTTCTCTGTGCAGCCAGCACCGAAAGCAGAATACAAGGAGTGAAACTTTTAACAACACAAGAGCTGCCTTGTTTCATCGCTGCATTCCGTTTGAAGCGGCCGCCTTAGCGCGGATGAAACGGAAAGTAAAATGGCGGCGTGCTCCAAGTCTTTTATGTCGAGGGAAAAAGATGCAGTCAACTTCAGCCGCCGCCGGCATTTTAGATCACAACGCCTGCTCAAATGCATTCTCTTTGTTGCCTTTGCTGCTTGTTGTGTTCCGTGCGTCAGGAGGAGTGTGTTGGCAGTCATCAGGTGTGTGTCATGCTGTGTGTGTGACTGCATAAAAGAAGCAGTGTGAGCCAACAGCCATGCAAAAAAGCCTGGGAAAATACCCCAATCAAAGTCATGGTTTGGTGGCGGCCATGCAAATGTGGTGTGTTTGCTTCGTTAAGGGTTTTGCTGCTTCGGTCATTTGCACACAAGCTGTAAGATAAAATAAAACCTGGCCTCAGAGAGAAATGCAAATATAATCAAATTTCTCCCACTGGCCTCACTTTTTTACACAACAATATTCCTTTCCTGACTGTGCGGCTTATTGCAAATGCTTCTGCTTTTTTTTTTTTGTTTTTTTTTTTGGATCATGCAAGGTGGCAGTTATTATTAATAACGAGCGAGAAGAATGATCAAATGACAGACACAGTAGCTGTTGGAAGTGTGTGACAGTCTGCTTTTTGTAAGCCTATGGCAGGGGTCGGCAACCCAAAATGTTGAAAGAGCCATATTGGGACCAAAAATACAAAAACAAATCTGTCTGGAACCGCAAAAAATTAAAAGCCATATTACATACAGATAGTGTGTCATGAGATATACATTGAATTAAGAGGACTTAAAAGAAACTAAATGAGCTCAAATATAGCTACAAATGAGGCATAATGATGCAATATGTACATATAGCTAGCCTAAATAGCATGTTAGCATCGATTAGCTTGCAGTCATTCAGTGACCAAATATGTCTGATAAGCACTCCACACAAGTCAATAACATCAACAAAACTCACCTTTGTGCATTCATGCACAATGTTAAAAGTGTGGTGGACAAAATGAGACAGAAAAAGAAGTGGCATAAAACACGTCCTAGAAAGTCGGAGAAAGTTATGCATGTAAACAAGCTAAGGTGAGTTCAAGGACCGCCAAAATTAGTAGGACAAAACGGCGCTCGCCAAATACTCGAATCAGTGAAGCATGTTTAATATAAACAGTGTGCTTTATAAAACTTAGTGTCATGTTTGTCCTCCTACAGAAACCATAATAGAACAAAAAATATATTTTTTTCCGCTCATCTTTTTTCATTTTTCATCCATTTTTGAAAAAGCTCCAGAGAGCCACTAGGGCGACGCTAAAGAGCCGCATGCGGCTCTAGAGCCGCATGCGGCTCTAGAGCCGCATGCGGCTCTAGAGCCGCGGGTTGCCGACCCCTGGCCTATGGGGACACGCTGTTTTGTGTGTCTGTAGCTTTAAATCAGGATATATATATATATATATATATATATATACATATATATATATATATATATATATATGTGTGTGTGTTGCTGTTCGCTCTCCAACTCCTCCTGCCCCGTCGTTCTCGGCTCCCGCCCTTTTACACACTGAGAGGGGATTACTCAATTGTGCCCAGGTGCGCGATCCACGCACCAGAGGTGTGGACTCGAGTCACATGACTTGGACTCGAGTCAGACTCGAGTCATGAATTTGATGACTTTAGACTCGACTTGACAAAATGTAAAGAGACTTGCAAATCGACTTAGACTTTAACATCAATGACTTGTGACTTCACTTGGACTTGAGCCTTTTGACTTGACATGACTTGCTACTTTCCCCAAAACGTAAAGCTTAAAAAGTTATTTGGGAGCGCTCCGTAGCTTTCATTTTGTACGTGTCTGTCTATCAGCGTGTGTGCTGCTTGTCAGCGTGTGTGCTGTCAGTACAACAGCCAATCAAATTAGATCTACATTGTTTTCATCACACAGCATTCAGCCAATCAAATTGCAGGACAACCACCGAACAAGAGTTGTCAAACAACGCGCCAGTGAGAAAGATTTATACCAAAGTTGGTTTCGTTCGGGTATAAAAACTACGACTTGGTCAACAAAAAACGAATTGCCGTATGCAAATTACGCAGTTCGAATATTACAGACGGAGACGCAACAACTTCCAACTTCGTTCGACATTTGAAGTTGCACAAAGAAGGGTAAGTTTTGAATGTAAGATAACGTTTATTGGCTAAGTAACATGACTTTTATTTGCTGTGTAGTTAAATCAGTGAGGCTGTAAACTCACTGCTAACGTTATAACCATAGACATCTTATAAGTAGACGCAGCATCGAGGGCTACTGCCTACTGGCGCAGACGAGACGCGGGGCCGCCATCTTGGAGTGGTGATCCGCTCCACTCAGTGCAATTCATTTGGCAGGAGCAATGAACTGTCAGCGCATTTAATTCATCTTACCTCACTGAATACCACTGATTTTCACGCGCTTTTTTGTCATACGTGTAGCTATGATAAAGGACACATGTTTTATTATTCATAGTTTGCTTAACAGTAATATAATATTCTTATATTCTATAAGTGACCAGACGTCCGAGATCAAAACTGGGAATATAATCCCAGAGAAGGGGGAAAAAAACGGTCAGCTATTTTCAAGTTGAAGAAACAATATGATTACGTTATATATACATGCGTATATCCTACATAAACAATGTATGAATACATTAGATATCTATATATCTTATAGACCGTATATTCTGTCTTGACACTTTGTATTGATATTTTCTATTACATTCTTCCCTTAAATGATCATGTTTACAGTGATTGTTATATATGTATTTTGTATGTATTTCGCTTTGGATAAAAGCGTCTGCCAAATACTTGAACATATATAAACACCTGAAAGTCTTTATATCAGCTAAAACCACCAATCTGTTTCACTGGATTCAGAATAAAACCAAATGCTGTCTTACCCAACAATGTTAGTATTTGAATATTGTTACTTGAAGACTTATTCCTGGTTACAATTATACTGTTAAGAAAGTATTGTCTTATATTTTGCCTAAAATGAGAATGCACCATAATCAGTGGCGGCTGGTGAATTTTGTTTTAGGTGGGGCTGAAAGTTTGTAAACCAAACCCCTGTAGGGGCGTCATCCTCCCCCAGAAGATTTATTTGTGATTTTCACATACAAATATTGAAGATCTTTGCTCCTTCTCAACTCTGTGGTAATGTTATTGTCATAAAATACAACCAATAGTACATTAATGTTAAATCTTACTTGTGAAAAGTAATCCCCCGATTCCTATTTTCAACAGTCCGCTCATTTGAGCAGGAAAACGCTGAACACCATCTTTGTTTTCTACCTGTCAACTGTCAGTTTAGGCTGCTCGCCGGCTCCTCATCACCACTTCAAGATGCAAATTGCTCGCGTCACAGCAACCAATACTGCGTCTACTTATAAGATGTCTATGGTTATAACGTCATTGCAAACACGGCAATATGTTGCGTCCACTGCAGTTTGCTACCTTATTCATACTTTTTATCAAGTGCTTTTTTTAAGCAGGGTTGCATGAGGTACCTAAACATAACGTTACGTTAGTCAATGTATCACACACAGTAACATAACGTTAGACGGCGGTCAGCAGCACCGCATATTTTAGCCACCTACAAAAAGACAAACAGTCAAATAAAGGTCAGTTAAAATGTATACTATATTAAGAATATGTGTACATATTGCATAGGGCCCTGACATCTAAAAAGTACAACTCTGTTCATTGTTATGTTAATGTATTTGTTATGTTTTTCATGTGTACGCACACATAAACACACATACAGTATGAGATGAGATCAATGAGATAAGGTAAGAACAGAATAGAAACTGCTGTGGAACTAGTTACAATGCAATATGCCATGGAAATACAATGTTAACACTTTTGTACAAATAAGGACAGTTGCACTTGTTTTTGAAAATGTGTTTATTCTGTAAAGGAATACGTTAAATGTTTACAATTATTTAAACTATTAAAATGACTGGTTAATAGGGCTATTATGAATTGCAATGTCAGTACTATTTTTTTTCTTGCTATTTCAAATGCACTTGTTTTAATAAATAAATAGAGCGTTTTAAAAGCATACACAATCTGTGTAAAAATATTAGTCTGCGGTTAAAAGGACTTGAAAGGACTCGAAACTCAAAATGCAGGACTTGTGACTTGACTTGAGACTTTCCAGTCTTGACTTTGGATTTGACTCGGGACTTGCCTGTCTTGACTCGGGACTTGACTCGAGACTTGAGGGCAAAGACTTGAGACTTACTTGTGACTTGCAAAGCAATGACTTGGTCCCACCTCTGCCACGCACCTGATCTTGTTTGCGGCGTCGAACCCCTGCGCGCCCCGCCTCGCTGCTCGCTCGCTCGCCGTCCACGCCTCCTCGCCGCCATCTTGGAGCGGGCTCCGGTGTGCCCTGCCTCGCTGTAGGACTGCCGGCCCCGCCTCTCCACAATGATGTTCTATAGGGAAAATGTCTCAAAATCCACCAACTGAGGCTTCCATTGTAGTTGAATGTTTGCTGACAGATAGTTGGGGTTTATTTTAGCATGTGTAGTGAAGCCTAATGGAGCAAAGTGGGGGCAAACAAGTAACATTTGATGTTCATAAACAGACAGTAGGGACATATGTTACTGTCAGAACATCATTCAAAAGCCATTTAAAATATTACTGGAGCTCCGAACTTTTGGACCATATTTTGGACGTATCATTTTTGCATCATCGGGGATCTTTTTTTTTTTAAATAGCCACAATTTGACCCTGTAACATATTATTTCTATTTCCAATGTGTCCTATGGGAAAAATGGTTCAAACTCAACCTACGGTGTTGCGTTGCAGTCGAATGTGTGCTGATAAATAGTTGGCACAGCTTTGGACTTTCTTTTAAGATGTGTAGTGAAGCCTGGTGAAGCAAAGTGCATCATTCGGAATTCACTTTTAAATCATGTAGGATGTACGGAAAAAGATGTCTAAGAGTATTTTTATGTTAAATAAGGTAAAATATGTGTTAGATTATAGGGCAATGCGCATATTGTATTGTGCACTTATATTGCCATATATCAGCTACTGTGTGGAAGTGTGGGGGCACACATATAAGAGTAACATAAAGGCATTGTATCAACTACAGAAAAGAGCTATAAGGATTATTCATAAAGTAGATTACTTAGAACACACTAACATATTATTCATTAATTCAGGTTTATTGAAATTACAGGAGCTAGTAAAGTTACAGACATTATGTGTCATGTTTAAGGCTAAAAGCAAAACATTACCAGCAAATTTACAAAAAATGTTTGTCATCACTTCTGAGAATGAAGAGCATAGAAGAAAAGGTCATTTCCAACATCAGTATTCAAGAATAACTTTAAAACAAATGTGTATATCAGTGGTGGGGGTTAAATTATGGAATTCTCTTTATAATGAGATAAAAGATTGTAAAAATATATTCCAATTGAAAAAAATATATAAAGGCAGAACAATAAAATCATGTGGACAGCCATAAGTGTTTACATTTTGCTTTATATTTATTAATTTACTTGTTTTTTGCCTGGTTTTGTATTTGTTTTGTATCATCCCGTGAGGTGTATATTACTTCTTTTGTTTTTTTGTTCGGTTTGTACTTCATGAAGTTTTGCACTTGTGTTTTTTTGTTTTTTTTTCGTTATATTTGGATGTAATTGTTGGTTCACATATCATTAAGTAAGATTATGTATTATGTGAAGGAGGCAGGAAAATATAAGATTTTTCTTCATCCTGCTCCTTCTCAGGCATTGGTGTGTAACGGTGTAACTGAATAATTGTGTTATAATTGTCTATCAAAGATGCACATCAATGAAGGAGAAAAATAAAAAAGGAAATGAAATGAAATAGTTTGACCCTGGAACAGATAATTTCTATGTATATGATTGTGACGGTCTCAAGCCGTCGTGTGGGTTCCAAGGACCACCAAGCACAGACATTCTGCGAGCAGGTGTAGACTCCTTTATTTTTCAATAAGAAAAAGTCTCTTGCGGATTGCTTTTCGCCTCTCCACAATGATGTTCTATAGGGAAAATGTCTCGAAATCCACCAACTGAGGCTTTCATTGTAGTTGAATGTTTGCTGACAGATAGTTGGGGTTTATTTTAGCATGTGTAGTGAAGCCTAATGGAGCAAAGTGGGGCAAACAAGTAACATTTGATGTTCACAAACAGATATTACTGTCAGAACATCATTCAAAAGCCATTTAAAATCTTACTGGGGCTCCGAACTTTTGGGTCATATTTTGGACTTGACTTTGTAATAAATGGTCTTATTATCTTTTGCATCAGTGTGACTGTTAGGGCGTGATGTCTGATGCCGCCCACACCTGTCTGGCTTACTCTTTGTTGCTCTGACATTGTGTAATCCAATCCAGCATTAAACTTGCTGAGGCATTGGAGGAGAGACAGCAGCTGGTTAAATCCGATCAATAATGGCGCAGTAAAAAAAAAAAATCAATTCATTTTTATTTTGTCCCAGCGGGAACAATAATGTAACTGTCTGGAAACAAGGTGAGACACTTCATTAGGTACACCTGCCTGTACAATCCAACCATGTCCAAGCTAGAACATTCCGCCGCTGCAAAGATAACAGTGTCTAATTGTCGTTACCGTGTGTGTTTGTTTAATGTGCGGCAATAGAACGCCATCTGCATACAACACTGACATGATGTCTTCATCAAAATTGTTTTCCAGGCCATTAAAATGATTTATTGTGTTTTTTTCCCCCCGTGATACGACACATGCCTTCTTCTCCACACGCACGGCTCTTTGATTATGTGTGCAGCGTTGGCTCCGTGCACATCTGCTGTAAATAATCTGTCAAATTGCAACCGCATGTGTGAGCGAACATAGTAGCGAAGCGTATTTAAAGATAGTATGTGATCACAGCACTGCTGTACTCTTTTAAAGGCGCCTTTCTTCTTCTTCGCTCGTTAGGCCGGATTTGATCTGATTTACGGCACAACGCGAGTCAAAGATCCTCTGCGTGCCGAGTTCAAAGATCTGCTGCACAAACGCCCGGCAAAAATCGCCTATTTGACAGGAGCGCCCTGCTGTTTTTAATGATCTGCTGCAAAAACACTAGTCAAAGATCCTTTATGTATACAGGGGCACTCTGCTGTTTTTTTTAGGACATATTCTACAGCGAAAACGCTGGTCAAAGAGCCTCATAATGACATGTGCTGACTACTGCAAAAAACAATAGTCACATTTTCTATATTTTGTATATATGATATATGTTAGGTCAGGAAAAAACACAGAGGCTATTTCATCCATACAAGCCTGTTTTGCAGGTTTCACTGCTCTTCAGGGGATTTTAAAATAAAATCCCCTGAAGAGCAGTGAAACCTGCAAAACAGGCTTGTAGGGTGTATATATATATATATATATATATATATTTATATTTATATATATATATATATATTTATATATATATATATATATATTTATATATATATATATATATATATTTATATATATATATATATATATATTTATATATATATATATATATATATATATATATATATATATATATATATATATATATATATATTTATATATATATATATATATATATATATTTATATATTTATATATATATATATATATATATAATTTTACAGTAACATTTTGCCAGTTTGTTTGTTTTTATACTGTAAATTATCAACTGTAGATTTTTCGGTGTATTACTGTAAATGCCAAAACGGCACCAAAGTTGATTACAGTAAAAAAAAAAAGTACTGTTTTTTTTTTCATTTAGAGAAAAATGCTGTAAAAACCCCAGTAAATTTCACAATTTTACCATGAAATCTATTGCCACTTGTGATGGATAACTTGCTTTGGAAATCATTATTATTAGTAGTATTTATTTATATTTTTTAAAAAATTGTTTGAATGCTTGATAATATATTTTTGCATAATTAGAAAATATTTAAGTTAACATCATTTGCGATTACATGGAGTACATATACTTTTTTCCCCCCCAAAATAGAAAGAAAGAATACATTTAGTAAGAAAAGTTACAGTACCTTATTGATACATATTATTTCCAGACTTTCGAGGGCCAAATAAAATGAAGTGGCGGGCCACATCTGGACCCCGGGCCTTGAGGTTTGACACATGTGCTCTATATAACAAGAGCAGTGTTGAGTTAGTTACTGAAAACCAGTAACTAGTTACTATATTTCAAAAGTAACTCAGTTACTAACTCAGTTACTTAAACCAAAAAGTAATGTGTTACTGTGAAAAGTAACTATTTAGTTACTTATATATTTTTTAAATTTTTTAAGGCCCCCTTTAATGCCCTTTTAGCCTTCATTTCAGTACTGTTATTGCACTGGAGAATTATACAATCTGTTGATCAACTTGACATGCATTTGCATCACTGAACTCTGCTAAGCAATGTGCTCTACATACAACACACAAAGACAAAGATATGTTTCAAAGGGCCGATTTGTTTCAGGCCAGAACAAATTGACAAAACTATTTTAAATAGCTGCAACATAACATACAGTACATAAGTAACAAACAGCATAATAACAACATACAGTAGCTGTAAACCAAGGAAGGCACACACTATATACACATAGCCTAACCAGGCGTTTTTTTCTCTCAAGGAATTGTGAAATAAAATCATGTCTGAAGCCCAGAACACTCTACACATTTCCCCAGTTTTAGTTTAGAGATAAGGAAATATTGGCCTGGCCCACTAGCATCCCTCTTTATGTTTGTGAACTTTATAGTCTATACATTTGGAGCAGTGGTTCTTAACCTTGTTGGAGGTACCAAACCCCACCAGTTTTATATGCGCATTCACCAAACCCTTCTTTAGTGAAAAATATTTTTTAATTTTTTTAAAAATTCAAGACAAAGTTATATGTTGTTGGTAACACTTTAATATGGGGAACATATTCTAAATAACAAAGACTTAATTTAGAGTTATTTGGTTAGGGGTAGGGGGTTAGGGTTATAATAAGGCCATGCCGAATAAGGCATTAATAAGTACTTAATAATGACTAGTTAAGAGCCAATACGTTACAAATTTGCATGTTAATAAGCAACTAATTAATGGTGAATATGTTCCCCATACTAAAGTGTTACCATGTTTTTTTACTGGTGCACAAAATGAACCGTGCATGAACATCACCTTGTTCAAACAACCAAAACCAACACAGTGCATAAACTCACAACAAAATGCACACCTACAAATCAGTCTGACTTCTGCTGTTGCCGTATCCATAATACGCCGATAGGGAGAAGTTTTTATTTACACGATGAGTCGGGTGTGTCTTGACCTCCGCCGAACCCCTGAGCCCGACTCACCGAACGCCTAGGGTTCGATCGAACCCAGGTTAAGAACCACTGATTTAGAGTGATGTGATAATCAAACACTCTAGAAGTCTAGAATGAAAGAGCAACACTATATAAGAGAATTGACAGAGTGTGTGTACCTTCAGTGCGCAGTGCCTCGTTAAAATCCAGCCACTGTTGCTTAGGAGGTGAAGTGTGTCTCTCTTTACTAGCTTCGTTGAAGCATGTTGCTTTTGTAGCTGTTTCACCAGATTTGAATTGCTAGGATAGGATCTTTGATCGAGGACGCAACTTACATTTAACTAAAAATGTTCTTTTCTTTGTGGTCGACAAAAGAAAAGTAGTGAGAATATCTCCATGTTAAGAAACTCGGCTTCGGCTTGTCTTGTTAGTAAACACAGACTTTGTAACGCGTTAGTCCCAACACTGAACAAGAGTGCTGGGTTCTTTTTAGTAATCTTCTGCACAAAAAAAAAAAACCGTCAGTCGCTGCCAAGTTTTGAAGTGAACCGCGGGGCCGCCAGTCAAGCATCCCTGGTGTAAAGTAAGAAAACTCCATGGAGCAGATCTGCAGGCCCCATCTGGACCTGATCATCTCCGCTCTACATGTTGCCTTTGATAGGACCGGCCTCACAGCTGGACCTGATGAAACTGGAGGTTTTGTGGTGCGTGTGGGTTTATGTGAGAGTGTCTGCACGCATGCATGTGTGTGTGTGTGTGTGTCTGTGTGTGTGTGATTAGATGTGTTTGGCCACTTTTTTATGTGTGTACTTGAGCCTCACACTGTGTCACTTCCTCATCGACTTCTTGCAAAACCCTATACCTCACGCGCGCACACACACACACACACACACACACACACACACACACACACACACACACACACACACACACACACACACACACACACACACACACACACGTGTTTCCCATAGCTTTTAATTTCCCTTCTTCTCCTCTCTTCCTTTCTGCCTGTTTAAACAGCCGGCAAGCTGCCTGTGAAAGCCCTGATCTGTTGACATGATAGGCTCGCCTGGTGCTAGGCTGTTTAATACGTGCTCATAAATTATACAAGAACTCAGCAAAGTGGGAATGAACACCACGCTGCGGCCAGAAAACCTGTTTCACATCGTCCCGGATCTAGGACCTGCCTCAAAGTGTATCCATTTCCAGCCTTTTTTCGCAAATCCCCCCCGTATGTAAACCGGCCATATGTAATGGATTGTTTTCATGTAATAGAAACCACATGTTTGTTGTTGTTTTTTTTCTTTACTTCCTGGAAGCCTGCATTACTTAACGTAATAACGTACGCCCGAAAATATATTTGCCGGCAGTAATCGCGTTGGTTTTGCATCGCTCACAAGCCAATAAAATGAATGAAAAACATGACCCGGCATGGTGTTCTTTGAAATGTCCTTTTAGAGGCTCGACGGGAAAATCCAATTTGCCACCATGCTGCTCCTAAAGGGCAAGCGAGAAGAAAAAAACAAAGTGTGGGTGAACCAATTAAAGCGGAGAGTGACAATTAACTTGGAAAAAAAAAAAACATAATCATGAAATAAAGAACAGGATATAAACGGCAACGGTACTATTGCAGTATATTTAAAAAATCTGCAAATTAGTTATACGGTAATTTTGAAATACTGCAATTAACCCCTAATCTGCCGTTGTTTCTAATTAGCGCCTTGTCAAAAACATTGGTATTTACAGATCTGTGGCTGTGGGCAACCTCCTGATGTCAAGCATCTACCTCTGCCTTTAAAATGTTGGTTGCTCCACTCAATTGCCGGCGTCAAGCTGTGTTTTCCTTTCCACTTTCTCAAAATGGACGTCGTTCTACTTTACACAGTCACTGTGTAACGCTTGGCTCTCTCTCAGCCTTCTCTCAGCTGCTTTCAACTAAAAACGTCCAAAAAGCATGTGAGAAGTGTGCGTGTAGCGGCGGTGCGACGCAAAGCCTAATCGGCGTTGATGTATGTCATCGCCTTTGTGCGTGGCGACACATTCGTATCGGCCCTCGCCGCTCTGAAGGCTTGAAGGCAGAAAGTGTGACGCTGATGTCATCTGTGGATCAACGCGGCGGCGGAGGATCTCTGTGGACATGTGACATGATGATTCACTGGGGAGATAAGAGAGGATAGTGGCTCACATGACAGTCACATCAAAGTTAACGCCGTATTTACATCCAACGCTGAGTTCAAGCCAAGTCGCTTTTCTGTAAAGATTCAGTTTTTCCTGTTTTCCCCCTCGTTCACCCAGATTGATAATTGGTTCCTGAACAGGGTTCGTAAATAGAAAAGTTTGTATATTGAAGCAAATTTCTCCATAAGCAGTAAACCAGGGGTCACCAACCTTTTTGAAAGCAAGAGCTACTTCTTGGGTACTGATTAATGCGAAGGGCTACCAGTTTGATACACACTTAAGTAAATTGCCGGAAATAGCCAATTTGCTCAATTTACCTTTAACTCTATGTTATTATTAATAATTAATGATATTTACAC
This sequence comes from Entelurus aequoreus, assembly GCF_033978785.1. Taxonomy (NCBI): domain Eukaryota; kingdom Metazoa; phylum Chordata; class Actinopteri; order Syngnathiformes; family Syngnathidae; genus Entelurus; species Entelurus aequoreus. The sequence goes on along the minus strand of NC_084747.1, from coordinate 50,875,624 downwards.
TTAATTGAACGGTTTAAAAGAGGAGAAAACATGACAAAAATGACAATTACATTTTGAAACATAGTTTATCTTCAATTTCGACTCTTTAAAATTCAAAATTCAACCGAAAAAAGAAGACAAAAACTAGCTAATTTGAATCTTTTTGAAAAAATAAAAAAAATAATTTATGGAACATCATTAGTCATTTTTCCTGATTAAGATTAATTTTAGAATTTTGATGACATGTTTTAAATAGGTTAAAATCCAATCTACACTTTGTTAGAATATATAACAAATTGGACCAAGCTATATTTCTAACAGACAAATCATTATTTCTTCTAGATTTTCCAGAACAAACATTTTAAAAGAAATTCAAAAGACTTTGAAATAAGATTTAAATTTGATTCTACAGATTTTCTAGATTTGCCAGAATGTTTTTTTTTTTATTTTAATCATAATAAGTTTGAAGAAATATTTTACAAATATTCTTCGTCGAAAAAACAGAAGCTAAAATGAAGAATTAAATTAAAATTGATTTATTATTCTTTACAATAAAAAAAAAATTGACTTGAACATTGATTTAAATTGTCAGGAAAGAAGAGGAAGGAATTTAAAAGGTAAACATGTTTAAAAATCCTAAAATCATTTTTAAGGTTGTATTTTTTCTCTAAAATTGTCTTTCTAAAAGTTATAAGAGGCAAAGTAAAAAAATGTATGAATTTATTTAAACAAGTGAAGACCAAGTCTTTAAAATATTTTCTTGGATTTTCAAATTCTATTTGAGTTTTGTCTCTCTTAGATTTAAAAGTGTCAGGCAAAGCGAGACCAGCTTGCTAGTAAATAAATAACATTTAAAAAATAGATGCAGCTCACTGGTAAGTGCTGCTATTTGAGCTATTTTTAGAACAGGCCAGCGGGCTACTCATCTGGTCCTTACGGGCTACCTGGTGCCCGCGGGCACCACGTTGGTGACCCCTGCAGTAAACAATGTACAAAACCCAAAACCAGTGAAGTTGGCACGTTGAGTAAATTGTAAATAAAAACAGATTCTGCTACTGCAATCTTCTCACACACGCTACTAAAATCCTCTCATACACACTACTGAAATCCTCTCACACACTACTGAAATCCTCTCACACACTACTGAAATCCTGTAATACACACCACTGGAATCATCTCATACACACTACTGAAATCCCCTCATACCCACCACTGAAATTGTTTTCTCTCACACACTACTGAAATCCTTTCATGCACACTTCTCAAAACCTTTCCCACAGACTACTGAATTGTTTTCTCTCATACACACTACTGAAATTGTTTTCAGTAGTGTGTATGAAATGATTTCAATAGTGAGTATGAAAGGATTTCAGTAGTGTGTATGAGAGAGAGAAAAAATCAGTAGTGTGTATGAAAGAAAAAACATTTCAGTAGTGTGTATGAAATGATTTCAGTAGTGTGTATGAGAAGCTTTCAGTAGTTTGTATGAAATTATTTCAGTGGTGTGTGTGAGAGAAAAAAATTCAGTAGTGTTTTTCAAAGGTTTTCAGTTGTGTGAATAAAAGGATTTCAGTAGTAGGTGTGAGAGAGAGAAAAAATCTGTGGCGTGTGTGAAATGTTTTCAGGAGTGTGTATGAGAGAAAAAAATCAGAAGTGTGTATGAAAGAAACACATTTCAGTAGAGTGTATGAAAGAAACACATTTCAGTAGAGTGTATGAAAGAAACACATTTCAGTAGTGTGCATGAAAGGATTTCAGTAGTGTGTATGAGAGAAAAAAAATCATTAGTGTCTGTTAAAGGTTTTCAGTAGTGTGTATGAGAGACACAATTTTAGTAGTGTATATGAGAGGGAACATTTCAGTAGTGTGTATGAGAAAAAAAAAATTCAGCTGTTTGTGTAAAGTGTTTCAGTAGTATGTATGAGTGTTTCAGTAGCGTGTGTAAAAAAAAATCATTTCAGTAGTGTATATGAGAGGATTTCAATTTGAGAACATTTCAGTAGTGTGTATGAGAGTGTTTCAGTAGTGTGTATGAAAGAAAAAAAATTCAGTTGTTTGTGTGAGAGCGTTTCAGTAGTATGCATAAGTGTTTCAGTAGTCTTAACAAAGAAACAAGGAAGTCACAATCTTCGTTCAATGAATGTTCTGCAATTTGTCGTCCCCAAAGTAAGAACTAAACCGGGCAAGAAAGCATTTAGGTTTTCAGCACCGAAGGCTTGGAATAACCTACAATCGAATATTCAACTTCAAACCCGTGTTAGATTGAATGAGTTCAAAGCTTCTGTGAAAGGACTGCGGTCTACCTTGTCTGTATGCACATGTGTTATGTGAGCAAGTTTTAATGTTGTACATTTGACGTTTTATGTGTTGTTTACTGTTTTTAATGTAACCTTGCAGCTGCCCTCTTGGCCAGGTCTCCCTTGGAAAAGAGATGTTTAGATAGATAGATAGATAGATAGATAGATAGATAGATAGATAGATAGATAGATAGATAGATAGATAGTATTTATTGATTCCTTCAGGAAAATGTAAATTCCAGCAGCAGTGTACAGAGTTGAGATCGAATTTAAAAAGTAAAAAGTAAATAATGGGGGTATAAATGGAAACAAAATAGAAAAATATTACAATAGAATAAAAATAAAAAGCAACAATGAGAATAAAAATATAACAGTAAAATAAGAATATAACAAGAGAAACTAGACAGTAGTGACCATGTTATGAAAAATTATTGCACTGTTATTGTTTTGCATCCCCTGTCATCCTAGTACCCCCTCCCCCCCTCCCAGAGAGAAGTTGTACAGTCTAATGGCGTGTGGGACAAAGGAGTTTTTTAGTCTATTAGTCCTGCACTTGGGATGAAGCAGTCTACCACTGAACAGGCTCCTCTGGCTACTGACAACGATCTCCATGGGATTTTTACCTGGTTAAAAAAAGGCTACATAAATAAAATAAAACAAGTAGTGTGTGAGAAAAAAACATTTCAGTAGTGTATATGAGAGGATTTCAACTTGAGAGGATTTCAGTAGTGTGTATGAGAGCATTTCAGTTTGAAAAGATTTCAGTAGTGAGTATGTGAGGATTTCAATTTAAGAGGATTTCTGTAGTGTGCATGAGAGAGAGAAAAATCAGTAGTGTGTATGAGAGAAAAAACGGGGGCGGCGTGGCGAAGTTGGTAGAGTGGCCGTGCCAGCAATCGGAGGGTTGCTGGTTACTGGGGTTCAATCCCCACCTTCTACCTTCCTAGTCACGTCCGTTGTGTCCTTGGGCAAGACACTTCACCCTTGCTCCTGATGGCTGCTGGTTAGCGCCTTGCATGGCAGCTCCCGCCATCAGTGTGTGAATGTGTGTGTGAATGGGTGAATGTGGAAATACTGTCAAAGCACTTTGAGTACCTTGAAGGTAGAAAAGCGCTATACAAGTATAACCCATTTATCATTTATTTATAACATTTGATGTTCATAAACAGACAGTAGGGACATATTATACTGTCAGAACATCATTCAAAAGCCATTTAAAATCTTACTGGAGCTCCGAACTTTTGGACCATATTTTGGACTTGACTTTATCGTATCATTTTTGCATCATCGGGGATCTTTTTTTTTAAATAGCCACAATTTGACCCTGTAACAGATTATTTCTATTTCCAATGTGTCCTATGGGAAAAATGGTTCAAACTCAACCTACGTTGTTGCGTTGCAGTCGAATGTGTGCTGATAAATAGTTGTCATAGCTCTGGACTTTATTTTAAGATGTGTAGTGAAGCCTGGTGAAGCAAAGTGCATCATTCGAAATTCACTTTTTGATCATGTAGGATTTTTTTTAATTTAAATGCCATAGTTTGACCCTGGAACAGATCATTTCTATGTATATGATTGTGACGGTCTCAAGCCGTCATGTGGGTTCCAAGGACCACCAAGCACAGACATTCTGCGAGCAGGTGTAGACTCCTTTATTTTTCAATAAGAAAAAGTCTCTTGCGGATTGCTTTTCGCTCCTCGGTTCGCTTTTCAGCCTTCCGCGTCGTCTGAGTCTGCCTCTCGCTCTCTTCCGCGCTGCATGTGTTGCTGTTCGCTCTCCAACTCCTTCTGCCCCGTCGTTCTCGGCTGCCGCCCTTTTACACACTGAGAGGGGATTACTCAATTGTGCCCAGGTGCGCGATCCACGCACCTGACCTTGTTTGCGGCGTCGAACCCGGCGAGCCCCTCCTCGCCGCCATCTTGGAGCGGGCTCCGGTGTGCCCTGCCTCGCTGTAGGACTGCCGGCCCCGCCTCTCCACAATGATGTTCTATAGGGAAAATGTCTCGAAATCCACCAACTGAGGCTTTCATTGTAGTTGAATGTTTGCTGACAGATAGTTGGAGTTTATTTTAGCATGTGTAGTGAAGCCTAATGGAGCAAAGTGGGGGAAAACAAGTAACATCTGGGACAGCGTGGCGAAGTTGATAGAGTGGCTGTGCCAGCAATCGGAGTGTTGCTGGTTACTGGGGTTCAATTCCCACCTTCTACCTTCCTAGTCACGTCCGTTGTGTCCTTGGGCAAGACACTTCACCCTTTGCCTCTGATGGCTGCTGGTTAGTGCCTTGCATGGCAGCTCCTGCCATCAGTGTGTGAATGTGTGTGTGAATGGGTGAATGTGGAAATACTGTCAAAGTGCTTTGAGTACCTTGAAGGTAGAAAAGCGCTATACAAGTATAACCCATTTATCATTTATTTATAAAAAAAACATTTCAGTAGTGTGAATAAGAGGATTTCAGTCGTGTGTGTGTGAGAGAATAATTGTTCAGTTGTTTATGTGAGAGCATTTCAGTGGTGTACGTAAGAGGTATGTCTGAATAATGTCCCTAACCGCCACTCATACAATTTGGGTTCTGTGTAAAAAGCAAAGGGCAGATAAATGCCTGCATCTTCTGTCTGCGTCTGTGACGTGGCCATTTGTCAATAATGTCTGTGTGAAAGAGGCTACCGTGTGAGCCCTCTCACAACAAATGTATGCAGCCCGGAGCGCTCGCCAGGCAGAGCTGACGGTATGCAAATGACTGACCATTAAAAAAAAAACTGGAGAGTCGAAACAAAACAAAGGATAGAACCTCTCCATGCAAATCACTGTTTGTTTACACGCGCACGCTCACACGCACGCACACTCACCTCACCACCGTGAATACTCTTTCTGACGCCCCGTCCCATCTCACACGCACTCATGGAAGCAAATGTGGACGTTGACATGTTTGCATATCAGCTCGCACGCACACGCACACACACACACACACACACACACACACACACACACACACACACACACACACACACACACACACACACACACACACACACACACACACACACACACACACACACACACACACACACACACACACACACACTCTGGATGAGCAACACACCTCTTGTGGTGAGTGGGATCACTCCATTTGTGCTCCCACACAAAGCTGCTTGTTCAGTCATTATCTGGGAGAGCCTCTTCTCTCCTCTCCAGGCCAGATGACCGGGTCAGCGCTAAAATAGCCACTTCTACCTCTCCAACAACCCCCCCCCCCCAACCATCCCTCCCCAGCATCCTCCTCTGTAAAAACAAAGCCTCGCCATTTGTTTTAGCCACTAAATCACAACGAAATGGGACATTTGCAAACCAAATGAGGCTTGTATGGCTTCTTGTCCCTCATCCAAAGTGGAGGCTAATTGTGTGCTTCTATACTCCAAACAAATGACTCTGCCAGGGAGACCACTCCTGGAATGGATGAGCTATTTGTTAAGGAAATTTGAACAACACCGTCTGAGGGTGTACTCACACCAGGACATTCGGACCATGCCGGATTCGGGCTTGGTTCCCGTTAAGAACTTGCTAGAGTAGACTGACCATACGTCCTCTTTTCCCCAAACATATCCTCTTTTGCGGGGTTTCTTAAATGCATACTTGCCAACCTTGAGACCTCCAATATCGGAAGGTGGGGGGTGGGGGCGTGGTTATTTACAGCTAGAATTCACCAACTCAAGTATTTCATATATATTTCATATATATACACTACCGTTCAAAAGTTTGGGGTCACCCAAACAATTTTGTGGAATAGCCTTCATTTCTAAGAACAAGAATAGACTGTCGGGTTTCAGATGAAAGTTCTCTTTTTCTGGCCATTTTGAGCGTTTAATTGACCCCACAAATGTGACGCTCCAGAAACTCAATCTGCTCAAAGGAAGGTCAGTTTTGTAGCTTCTGTAACGAGCTAAACTGTTTTCAGATGTGTGAACATGATTGCACAAGGGTTTTCTAATCATCAATTAGCCTTCTGAGCCAATGAGCAAACACATTGTACCATTAGAACACTGAAGTGATAGTTGCTGGAAATGGGCCTCTATACACCTATGTAGATATTGCACCAAAAACCAGACATTTGCAGCTAGAATAGTCATTTACCACATTAGCAATGTATAGAGTGTATTTCTTTAAAGTTAAGACTAGTTTAAAGTTATCTTCATTGAAAAGTACAGTGCTTTTCCTTCAAAAATAAGGACATTTCAATGTGACCCCAAACTTTTGAACGGTAGTGTATATATATATATATATACATAAATATATATATATATATATATATATGTATGAAATACTTGACTTTCAGTGAATTCTAGCTATGTATATATATATATATATATATATATATATATATATATATATATATATATATATATATATATATACATATATATATACATATATATACATATACATATATATATATATATATATATATATATATATATATATATATATATATATATATATATACATATTTATTTTATTTACATATAAATAAAAGAAATACTTGAATTTCAGTGTTCCGGTGGCTATCCATTAGATGGCAGTATTGTCCTGTTTAACTTCTCTGTTCATGATGAGTATATCATTTCGGCCACCGTGTTCAATGGAGAAGTCTGTTCTACAAAATTTACAGGCAACATACACCTTCCCCTTCGAACTGTCCTGGATGAACTGAAATTCTTGTTTCCATTCGTTTTGGAACTTGCAAGCGTATTTCTTCATCTTGCTCGTCGACGGCGTCGCCATGTCTGTAATTTCCTCGTTCTTCTGCTTCGTCTCCTTGTTGTGTGCGCAGTTGTGCACTCTACTCTCTAAAAGCCGTAGATGTTATGACGTCATTGGGCAGGCAAGCTGTTTATATTGTGGGAAAGCGGACGTGAGAACAGGCTGTCCCCACTCAGTCTCAGGTCCGCATTGAGCTGGAGGGGGCGTGGCCTCCAGCTCCGGCTGAATACCGGGAGTTTGTCGGGAGAAAATCTCTGCCGGGAGGTTGTCGGGAGAGGCGCTGAATACCGGGATTCTCCCACTAAAAATGGGAGGGTTAGAAAGTATGCTTAAATGCCTCAAATGTCCGCCATTTTGAGTCAGGGTTGCGTGTATTTTCAATGTACGTTCAGAGTTAAGAAGGGGTTAAAAACAAAACAAATTGTGAAGGTGTGCACACGCAGCAGCATTGGTGAGGGAGGGGCAGAGACAGAGAGAGCGAGAGAGTTATGATAAACGCGCATGCGTCGCCAGGCTCTGCTTTTTATCCATAGTTTTATCTAGGGATGATGTTCGAAATCGGTTCTCCCGGTTGTTCGATAAGAGAAGAACTGATTCCATGGACTCGAATCCCTTTTTGAGAACCGGTTCCCGTTATCGAGGCCAATATAGTAAAGAAAAAGAGTTGGTTCTTTATTCGAATCCCTGGGAACGAATCCCTTCCCACGTACAGGAAATGCCCTGTGGCACCTGCAATGTTATGCCCATTTGATTGTAGACTCTTACTGACACCTTGTGGCGATATGAAAAAACTATGCGTAATGAGTTTGGGCACTTGCGGGTTGAGACAATTGAGAAGTAGACAAGTTGTGTTAGCTCTTACAAGCCTTGGACAAAATAAGTCTGTAAGTAAACTTTAACTTGTTTATGTAACTCAATATTAAGGTGGAAAGTGTTTAAGTTTGATACTAAGATGTTTATTGAAAAACGATTTTTGTGCACTGTTTCAATGGATGTTTTGAGGACTTAAAATGGCTGCCAGTCGTGTATTTCCACCATCGAAATAGTTTCAACACAAGTATTTGTTTGATGATAGTACTGTATATTTGTGTGAAGCTAATATTTACATATTGTGTATTACTTATACATTTGTCATTGTGTGTATTTCAGTTTAAAAAAAATAAAATAACAGTCCAGTGCAAGACAAAAGTAAAGATAGGAAAAGACAAAGCAAGATCAACAACAATAAAGAGCCTAAAGGGATCAATCTGCTTTGGATTGTTTGTTAGCTGTCTGCCAAGCTGTATAACCTCAACACGTATAGTGAGGGCAGAACAGGCAATATGCAATTATTGCCAGGCTTCGCTCTCATGTAAGGGGGAAGAATTGTTGATTGATGACTGTGGTGTTCTTAGTGTCATATTGTGTGTAGTTAGTATGTTCCAATAGCAGCAGAAGTGCACTTTTTGGAAAGCTGTATTATTTTCAGTTTTGTGCCAAAGGGACTGATTTTATTTAACACTATATTATTATTTATACACCTATAGTGATCACAGAGACAGGTTGTTTTTGTGTTACTGTATATATGTGTTTTTCTGAAAAATCCCACTTAATATACTTTAGGTAACATCAGTCAATTTTTAAAACTTTTTTTTTTTTAGGGGGGTAACAGTCAATATTGATTTATTTATTTTATTTTATTTTTTTCTTATAAAATAAAAGTGGGCTTTTGTTCAACCAAATATTGTGTTTTTTTCCATATACAACAACCTATCTGGATTCGATAAGAGATACAGAATGTGAGATATAACAGGATAATGCATACGTTCATCATTTTTTTTCAAAACGCTTACAAAAAAGTGAGACCCCAAAAATTTAATGTGGGACCCCATTTTGAAAATTCCTAGCGCCAACACTGCTGTCAACAGAGAAAAAAAATGCTTTATTTAAATAAATATATTATTTATAAAGCAAGTTCGAGTATCATTGGCAAATGTTCACCTCATCCCGGCCTTGGCACGCATATATGTGTCCTCTTTTTGGGATTTCTGAATATGGTCAGCCTATGCTAGAGGAGCGAGGGAATTAATTATTTGACACATCTTTAACACATAAACAAATGTACGGTATTTGTGGGAGGGCGATCCTGCTCCAGGTTTTACTTTTGGATTATTTTAAGTCTTATTTATGTTTACGAAATGTTTCGTTATCTTTAACAACTTGCGAGAGGAGCGATCAAATCAACTAACTGACAGGCCCAAGAATGTAGTTGTGGGCAAGTGTGCTATGGGTTTCACTTTTAGATTATTTTCAGTCTTATTTCTTTCTTTTCCCATGAAATGTGTCAGTTATCATTAAGAACTTGCAAAGAAAGTGATTAAATATTAAATAAATAACACAATAAAAATGACGAGTGTCTATGTATTTCTATTGAGAACTGTGTTGGTTGCCTGAAGAGTGATCACATTAAATAAATTACACGTTTTTGTGACGCACAAGAATGTAGTCGGGGGTAAGCGAGCATCTTATAGGTTTTACTTTTGGATGATTTTAAGACGTATTAATTTAGTTCATGAAATGTGTTGTTATTGTTAAGAACTTGCGAGAAGAGTTATCCAATTACTTAATTGACACGTCTTTAACACATAAACAAATATACAGTATTTGTGGGTGGGCGAGCCTGCTCTAGGTTTTACTTTTGGATTATTTTAAGTCTTATTTATGTTACGAAATGTTTCGTTATCTTTAACAACTTGCGAGAGGAGCGATCAAATCAACTAACTGACAGGCCCAAGAATGTAGTTGTGGGCAAGTGTGCTGTGGGTTTCACTTTTAGATTATTTTCAGTCTTATTTCTTTCTTTTCCCATGAAATGTGTCAGTTATCATTAAGAACTTGCAAAGAAAGTGATTAAATATTAAATAAATAACACAATAAAAATGACGAGTGTCTATGTATTTCTATTGAGAACTGTGTTGGTTGCCTGAAGAGTGATCACATTAAATAAATTACACGTTTTTGTGACGCACAAGAATGTAGTCGGGGGTGATCAAGCATCCTATAGGTTTTACTTTTGGATGATTTTAAGACGTATTAATTTAGTTTATGAAATGTGTTGTTATCATTTAGAACTTGCGAGAAGAGTTATCCAATTACTTCATTGACACGTCTTTAACACATAAACAAATGTACAGCATTTGTGGGTGGGCGAGCCTGCTCTAGGTTTTACTTTTGGATTATTTTAAGTTTTATTTATGTTTACGAAATGTTTCGTTATCTTTAACAACTTGCGAGAGGAGCGATCAAATCAACTAATTGACACGCCCAAGAATGTAGTTGTGGGCAAGTGTGCTATGGGTTTTACTTTTAAATTATTTTGAGTCTTATTTATTTCTTTTCCCATGAAATGTGTCAGTTATCAATAAGAACTTGCAAGGAAAGTGATTAAATATTAATGGGTGAGTGAGCGAGAATTCTATAGGTTTAAAAAAATTAATTAAATAAATAACAATAACAAAGGCGAGTGTGCCACCGGATTAACCTTTTGGATTATTTATAGTATATGTATTTCTATTGAGAACTGTGTTGGTTCCCAGAAGTGCGATCACATTAAATAAGTTACACGTTTTGTGACGCACAAGAATGTAGTCGTGGGTGAGCGAGCATCCTATAAGTTTTACTTTTGGATGATTTTAAGACGTATTAATTTAGTTCATGAAATTTGTTGTTATCATTTAGAACTTGCGAGAAGAGTTATCCAATTACTTAATTGACACATCTTTATCACGCAAAAGAATGTTGTTGTGGGTTTTACTCTTGGATTATTTTGAGTCTTATTTCTTTCTTTTCTATGAAATGTGTCAGTTATCATTAAGAACTTGCAAGGAAAGTGATTAAATATTAAATAAATTAAATTAAATAAATAACAATAACAAAGGCGAGTGTGCCACCCGATTAACCTTTTGGATTATTTATAGTATAAGTATTTCTATTGAGAACTGTGTTGGTTGCCAGAAGAGTGATCACATTAAGTAAATTACACGTTTTTGTGACGCACAAGAATGTAGTCGTGGGTGAGCGAGCATCCTATAGGTTTTACTTTTGGATTATTTTAAGACTTATTAATTAATTTATGAAATGTGTTGTTATCATTTAGAACTTTGAGAAGAGTTATCAAATTACTTAATTGACACATCTTTATCACGCACAAGAATGTTGTTGTGGGTTTTACTTTTGGATTATTTTGAGTCTTGTTTCTTTTCTATGAAATGTGTCAGTCATCATTAAGAACTTGCAAGGAAAGTGATTAGATATTAAATAAATTAAATTAAACAAAGAACAATAACAAAGGCGAGTGTGCCACGGGATTAACCTTTTGGATTATTTATAGTCTATGTATTTCTTTTGAGAACTGTGTTGGTTGCCAGAAGTGTGATCACATTAAATAAATTACACGTTTTTGTGACGCACAAGAATGTAGTCGTGGGTGAGCGAGCATCCTATGGGTTTTACTTTTGGATGATTTTAAGACGTATTAATTTAGTTTATGAAATGTGTTGTTATCATTTAGAACTTGCGAGAAGAGTTATCAAATTAATTGACACGTTTTTATCACGCACAAGAATTTACTCTTGGATCATTTTGAGTCTTATTTCTTTCTTTTCTATATGAAATGTGCAGGTTATTATTAAGAAATTGCGAGAAAAGTGATAGCATTAGACAGAAAGGGGAGAACGGACGCATTTTGGTGTAAAAACTAACGATAAAGGTGAAGTTATAACACTGAAACGCCCTCAGGAAGAGGTGCTTTAAGACATAGCTAGCTAGCTAGCGGCTAACGTCCATTCGCGGTCTGCAGTGTTGTAGCTAATACTGGTCTCCATGACGACAAATAAAGTAAGTTTCTTACAAGTATCATCCCTGCAGGACGAGGAATAGCTAAACATGCTTCACTACACACCGTAGCTCACTGGTGTCAAAATGTAAACAAACGCCATTGGTGGATCTACACCTAACATCCACTGTAATGATATAAAGTACAGGCACGTATCTAGTCGATACTGCTATGATTACGTCAATATTTTTTGGCGTCACACATACTTGCTAACCTTGAGACCTACGAATTCGGGAGATGGGGGGCGGGGGAAGGGTAGCGTGTAGCGGGGGGTGTATATTATAGCGTCCCGGAAGAGTTAGTGCTGCAAGGGGTTCTGGGTATTTGTTCTGTTGTGTTTATGTTGTGTTACGGTGCGGATGTTCTCCCGAAATGTGTTTGTCATTCTTGTTTGGTGTGGGTTCACAGTGTGGCGCATATTTGTAACAGTGTTAAAGTTGTTTATACAGCCACCCTCAGTGTGACCTGTATGGCTGTTGACCAAGTATGCTTTGCGGTATAGCTCGGTTGGTAGAGTGGCCGTGCCAGCAACTTGAGGGTCCAGGTTCGATCCCCGCTCCCGCCATCCTAGTCACTGCCGTTGTGTCCTTGGGCAAGACACTTTACCCACCTGCTCCAAGTGCCACCCACACTGGTTTAAATGTAACTTAGATATTGGGTTTCACAATGTAAAGCGCTTTGAGTCACTAGAGAAAAAGCGCTATATAAATATAATTCACTTCACTTATTTATGGGTGTGTAAAAGTCACATATATTATGTGACTGGGTCGGCACGCTGTTTGTATGGAGGAAAAGCGGACGTGACGACAGGTTGTAGAGGACGCTAAAGGCAGTGCCTTTAAGGCACGCCCCCAATATTGTTGTCCGGGAAAATCGGGAGGTTGAAACCGATATCGATAATTTCCGATATTACATTTTAAAGCATTTATCGGCCGATAATATTGGCAGGCCGATATTAGCAGACATCTCTATTCATAAACTCAGGAAATATGTCCCTGGACACATGAGGACTTTGAATATGACCAATGTATGATCCTGTAACTACTTGGTATCGGATTGATACCTAAATTTGTGGTATCATTAGGGTTGGGTATCGTTTGAATTCGAACGATTCAGATTCCGATTCTTTGTGTCGATTCCGATTCCTGACGATTCTCGATTCCGATTCTTCTTGTACCATGCCGGGATCAATGTGTTTGACAGGTAGTCCCTGGAAGGTGGTATGTATTTTGGGTTGAGAGTTTTCACCATATCCCTGCAAACATAAACAAACATGTAATGTTGCTGTTACTGTTTAGCCCAGTATCAATTAGCTTAGCTCTAACGTTATTGCTTAACTAACCTAAATGTTGGAGATTCCACCTCTGAAAAGGGATGCAGTCTTTTGACTATGCGTGCAGTGACCTTTTTGTGGCACTCTTCTATCTGTGGCACCGACATCTTCCCCATTGCCGCTACGGTGAACGGAGTACGCTGAGCACATCGCGGAGCCTGGCTAGCAGGTTGTAAATTGTCTATGAAAAAATACGCGGGCTAATTTGTTAACTGCCTCAACGTTGGCGCAAAACACATTATTTATTGCATATATATTGTTTTACTTACCGGATTCGGACTGCAGTGCCAGGCTGGGCGTCGAAGGAAGAGCCAGAGGAAGAGGCAAAGGAGGACGGTCGGCGCAGCATTTATTTGTACTCCATGAACTCGGAGGTGCTTCATCATGTTCGACGTGCACCCTCCTAAGCACGAAACAGTCCTGTCGCACGTGTTACATTTCGCCGATATTTCATTTTTTTTAGTAAAATAAAGCCACACTTTCGACCGCCGACGCCCGCTATCCATGCTTGACTGACTCGCTCGGCTACATAGGCTCGGCTATGCTAACACTTCCGGCGGTGGGCGCTTCTTCGTTGGTGTTCAGCGGCTTCTTCTTCCGGTCGGCGGACTGGGTATCGAAACTAGGAATCGAAATTTCAACTTTTGAACGATTCCGGGAGAATCGGAAAGTTAGTCCCGGTTCCAATTGATACTCGATACCCAACCCTAGGTATCATCCAAAACTAATGTAAAGTATCAAACAACAGAAGAATAAATGATTATTACATTTTAACAGAAGTGTAGATAGAACATGTTAAAAGAGAAAGTAAGCAGATATTTACAGTAAATGAACAAGTAGATTTATAATTCATTTTCTACCACTTTCCCTTAATAATGTTGACAAAATAAAAGAATGAAAAATGACACAATATGTTACTGCATATGTCAGCAGACTAAATTAGGAGTCTTTGTTTGTTTACTTACTACTAAAAGACAATTTGTCTTGTATGTTCACTACTTTATTGAATGACTTAATTGCAATAAGAAACATATGTTTAATGTACCCTAAGATTTTTTTTGTTAAAATTAAGCCAATAAGGCAATTTTTTTGTGGTCCCTTTTATTTAGAAAAGTACCGAAAAGTACCGAAATAATTTTAGTACCGGTACCGGTTCCAAAATATTGGTATCGTTACAACACTATATGGTACCCAACACACAAATGTATTTGTTGGTGTGCGAGGTTTTACTTTTTGACTATTTTGAGTCCAATTTTTTTTTATTGAAATGTGTCGGTCATCATAAAGAACTTGCTACAGAGATCGCATTACAGTCATCCGATGACTCGGCCCACGTTGCACAAGTGCATGCAATCATGCCGTGCCCGGGGGGGGGGGGGGGGGGGGGGGGGGGGGGCACCTATTCCCACCGCGCCAAAGGAAGGGAAATGAGCCGAGCCTGAGCACTGATCAGAGCGCTCACACTACTCAAACGTGTCGGATGGAAGGTGTGAAGCGAGGCCTAAGCACAGGACTGTTGGCCTAGTGTGAGTACACCCTGTCCGATCTGAATCACATGTTCAGCACGGTGTGGACGCTTCCCCTTAAAAGGGTTTCTATTCTCTCACTATGTAAGCTATTAATGGTTACCTTGAAGTCTTAATCCTATAATCTTAATCGTATTGTACTTACCTCTCAGACCAGAGTGTGATTTAACGAAATGTGCTGCCAAGTTGACCTTAAAGAGACACTCTAATATCCTTAGCTACATTATGTCGCTACCACGGAGACCTTGTGATTCCGATTTTCCTGCTCCCCTCCTCCCAATCACAAGGTCATATTTTATGCCCCGCACTCAGCTGGATGCCAGTATGTAATGTCCAATGTGTAATGATAACATTATTATTGTCACGGAACGCTTATTCTACAGTTACGGCTCTGGCAACCGCAAGTCCAGTGTGAGTTTCTCCACTACGGTAAAGCATAAGTGAATGTTTGTTTTAAGACATTTCTCAATTCAAACAAATCTGACCTTTCAGTCACACCATGGGGGCGCCATTTGCCTTGAGTTTCAGCATAAATCAAATATACACGGTGTGACAAAAAGTGTCAGCCTCTTTCACTTAGAGCAGTGGTTTTCAAACTGTTTTCACCGAGTACCACCTCAGAAAAACACCTGGCTCTTCAAGTGCCACCACAACTACCAACATTAAATTGTATTGTACCATATGTCCCGGCAAGAAATCTGCGTTCAAAGAACTCCGGTTTATTTGTGATTCCCAGAGCCCAAAAAAAGTCTGCGGGCTATAGAGCGTTTTCTATTCGGGCTCTAGTACTATGGAATGCCCTCCCGGTAACAGTTAGAGATGCTACCTCAGTAGAAGCATTTAAGTCCCATCTTAAAACTCATTTGTATACTCTAGCCCAGTGGTTCTTAACCTTGTTGGAGGTACCGAACCCCACCGGTTTCATATGCGCATTCACCGAACCCAAACCGTAATCATAAAATGATGTTATTATATTAAAGAAATACTAATAGATATATATTTTACACACAGAAAGATACAGGAATGTATAATAATCCCATGTTTACATCTCATTGTGCAACATGTGAATGTTTTAGTGGAAACTAAATGCGATATCTGAAAGGGGTACACATTATTTCCAAAGTAGGACCCCCACCCAGACATATAATACTAGTACACAGCTCATGAAAAACAATATGTTATAGTCATTGTAAGTGGGCCAAAACAGTTATATTAGAAAATAATCTCATGTAAATGACTGTTGTCATTTGATTACAATAATAAAACCTTTAACTTGTTATTTAGTCAGGTTTGGGACAGGTGTGCTGCAGGTGTAACCACATGTGCTCCACCGAATGCTCAAGGAGTTTTTGCGTTTGCTCACACATATGGAAAATTAGAGGGAACATTGTTTGGGGGTATCCATAATACGCTGATAGGGAGAAGTTTTTATTTACACGATGAGTCGGGCGTGTCTTGACCTCCGCGGCGGAGGCTCTGCCGAACCCCTGAGGCCGACTCACCGAACCCCTAGGGTTTGATTGAACCCAGGGAAACTTCGGTTTTTTTCAACCTGGGCCCTGTTTTCATAATTTTTTCTGTATATGTGAGTGCTGGATAAAACATTTTTTGAGGTCGCGCCAGTATTGAGCAGGGCAGGCAGCCTCCAGCCCAGCTAACGCTCGTACACAGGGCAACTGGCTCTCGTCAAAATTCGGCCTATAAACATGCATTTTTTTCACACTGACAGGCTCAGATAGTTACAATGAGTGTCCGACAACATACTAGAAAGGAGAAATTAACGTATGTCTCTACCTTTAGCTGGAGATCGCTGTTTGTTGTGAGCTGTGTCCAAATCTCACCACGCTACAAATCTCGTTCCGAAATCTCGCGATAACTCGCGACAAAACACCGGTGGAAAATGGTTTGGAAATGCGCACTCACGAACCATTGTTTTACTTTTATCCTTTTCTATAAAACTAAACTAACAGTCTTCGGTAACTTAGTCCAATACAAAATCACTTCGGTCGTCTCTCTTCACCTCAGTCAGGTAACTGTTTTTCCACCGGTGTTTTGTCGCGAGTTATCGCGAGATTTCGGAACGAGATTTGTAGCGTGGTGAGATTTGGACACAGCTCACAACAAACAGCGATCTCCAGCTAAAGGTAGAGACATACGTTAATTTCTCCTTTCTAGTATGTTGTCGGACACTCATTGTAACTATCTGAGCCTGTCAGTGTGAAAAAAATGCATGTTTATAGGCCGAATTTTGACGAGAGCCAGTTGCCCTGTGTACGAGCGTTAGCTGGGCTGGAGGCTGCCTGCCCTGCTCAATACTGGCGCGACCTCAAAAAATGTTTTATCCAGCACTCACATATACAGAAAAAATTATGAAAACAGGGCCCAGGTTGAAAAAAACCGAAGTTTCCCTTTAAGAACCGCTGCTATAGCCTTTAAATAGACCCCCTTTTTAGACCAGTTGATCTGCCGTTTTTTTTCTTTTCTCCTCTGCCCCCGTCTCCCTTGTGGAGGGACAGGGGACACAGGTCCGGTGGCCATGGATGAAGTGCTGGCTGTCCAGAGTCTGCACCCGGGGTGGACCGCTCGCCTGTGCATCGGTTGAGGACATCTCTGCGCTGCTGACCCGTCTCCGCTCGGGATGGTCTCCTGCTGGCCCCACTATGGACTGGACTCTCACTATTATGTTGGATCCACTATGGACTGGACTTTCACAATATTATACTAGACCCACTCGACGTCCATTGCATCCGGTCTCCCCTAGAGGGGGGGGGGGGGGGTCACCCACATCTGCGGTCCTCTCCAAGGTTTCTCATAGTCATTCACATTGACATCCCACTGGGTTGTGAGTTTTTCCTTGCCCTTATGTGGGCTCTGAACCGAGGATGTTGTTTGAGACACTTCTGATTTAGGGCTATATAAATAAACATTGATTGATAAAAGAAAAAAGAAAAAAACAGTTGCGTAGTAGGCATAAGTATTCATTAAAAACAAGGCAACAAGTATGTTTAATATTTTTGGACACTGTACACACAGTTAGAGAACAGTAACACTGTGTTTTTAATGTAGGAAAATAAACCACTGTACTTAATAATTAATCAAATATTTGGCTTACCACTAGATCAGGGGTCGGCTACCCAAAACGTTAAAAGAGCCATATCGGACCAAAAATACCAAAAAACAAATCTGTCTGGAGCCGCAAAAAGAGGGACTGTGCTGTCTGGTGCCACAGGAACCTCTTGCAGCTCAATCCGTCAAAGACCAAGGAGCTGGTCATTGACTTTGGGAGATCGAGTCCAAGGTCACAACTTATTGTGATCGAGGGAGTCGCGGTACAGACTGTGGACTCATTCAAGTACCTCGGGGTGTGGGTGGACAATAAGCTGGACTGGACCGTTAAAACGGACCACTTGTACAGGAAAGGACAGAGCAGGCTGTACTTCCTGAGGAGGCTGCGCTCCTTCAACATCTGTAAAAAAAAACTCTTGTGGATGTTCTACCAGTCCGTGGTTGCCAGTGTTCTGTACTACATCGTAGGGGAGCAGTACATCTAAGGACAGCTCCAGACTGGAGAAACTGATCAGGTGGGCAGGTTTTACGATCGGAATAAAACTGGACTCACTGGTGACGGTGGCAGAGAAGAGGACTGTGGAAAGACTAGTGAGCATCCTGGATGATGCCAGTCACTCTCTGCATAGCGTTATCAGTAGCCAGAGGAGCCTGTTCAGTGGTAGACTGCTTCATCCCAAGTGCAGGACTAATAGACTAAAAAACTCCTTTGTCCCACATGCCATTAGACTGTACAACTCCTCTCTGGGAGGGAGGGGAGTACTAGGATGACAGGGGATGCAAAACAATAACAGTGCAATACTTTTTCATAACATGGTCACTACTGTCTAGTTTCTCTTGTTATATTCTTATTTTACTGTCATATGTTTATTCTCATTGTTGCTTTTAATTTGTATTCTTATTGTAATATTTTTCTATTTTGTTTCCATTTATACCCCCATTATTTACTTTTTACTTTTTAAATTCGATCTCAATTCTGTACACTGCTGCTGGAATTTTAATTTTCCTGAGGGAACTCTCCTGAAAGAATCAATAAAGTACTATCTATCTATCTATCTAATGAAGGCAACACATGACGTAAGTGTCTATATTAGCTATAATAGCCTACTATCAAAATGACTATGTGTCGCAGGCTGAAGCAAATCTTCGTTGACAGAAATGTTGAAATGTAATATTTATTCTACACATTTTTACAACATTGGTAAATCAGAGGTTACTTAGAAGGTGAGATAACTCCTGGAAATTACTGGCCAAAGGTATAGAATTTTAGGCCAAAAATATGTAGAATTTGGTATATGTGTTTATGTATATGTGTACATATATCATATATGTGTATGTGTATCAGTGACGTGCGGTGAGGTTCATGGCTGGTGAGGCACTGACTTCATCACAGTCAGATTTACAAACATATGAACCCTAAAGAGTATCGTATTCACCATTTGATTGGCAGCAGTTAACGGGTTATGTTTAAAAGCTCATACCAGCATTCTTCCCTGCTTGGCACTTAGCATCAAGGGTTGGAATTGGGGGTTAAATCACCAAAAATGATTCCCGGGCGCGGCACCGCTGCTGCCCACTGCTCCCCACTGCTCCCCACTGCTCCCCTCACCTTCCAGGGGGTGAGCAAGGGGATGGGTCAAATGCAGAGGACAAATTTCATTACACCTAGTGTGTGTGTGAGACAATCATTGGTACTTTAACTTAACTTTAACTTTACACATACAAACTGCAGCACACAAAAAAGCACATTTAATAAAAAAAAACGTTATTATGGTCTTACCTTTACTTATAAATGAAGTCCATGTGCCGCTGTTGTGCTGGATTAATGCACCCCCGCCGTAGAATGCACCCCCTATCGGGAGTTTTATATCAACTAAAGCCCACACTTAAACTTTCCACGTGCAAGATTGAATCTATTTAAAAAAGTGTAACCGAGGGTTTATAAATGTTGCCTATACTGTATGAAACTACAAAATAACAAACACGGAGGCTCCAGTTTACACGAGGACCACTTTATTTACCTTCTTTCAAAAACCTCCGCTCCACTCCAACGTGTCATCACTTCCGCTCTTAGCGCCTTCAAAATAAGAGCTCAAGGCATATACTGTATAACAGCGTATAACGAACTTAAAGGCCTACTGAAATGAAATTGTTTTATTTAAACGGGGATAGCAGATCTATTCTATGTGTCATACTTGATCATTTCGCGATATTGCCATATTTTTGCTGAAAGGATTTAGTATAGAACAACGACGATAAAGATCGCAACTTTTGGTATCTGATAAAAAAAAAGGCTTGCACCTACCGGAAGTAGCGTGACGTAGTCAGTTGAACATATACGCAAAGTTCCCTATTGTTTACAATGATGGTGGCCAGAAGTGAGAGAGATTCGGACCGAGAAAGCGACAATTTCCCCATTAATTTGAGCGAGGATGAAAGATTTGTGGATGACGAAAGTGCAAGTGAAGGACTAGTGGGGAGTGGCAGCGATTCAGATAGGGAAGATGCTGTGAGAGCCGGGTGGGACCTGATATTCAGCTGGGAATGACTACAACAGTAAATAAACACAAGACATATATATACTCTATTAGCCACAACACAACCAGGCTTATATTTAATATGCCACAAATTAATCCCGCATAAAAACACGTAGGTGTTTGTTATGCTAGCTCCTAGCTCCTAGCTACTAGCTCCCGTCCATATAACCCGCCAATACAATTCAAACACCTGCACAACACACACTCACTCAGCCCAAAGGACCGTTCACCTAACCCAAGGTTCATAAAGCTTATATATTTACCAAAAGTTACGTACGTGACACGCACGTACGGGCAAGCGATCAAATGTTTGGAAGCGCATCTGCGTACTCACGGTACCGTGTCTGCGTCTGTGTATCCAAATCAAAGTAATCCTGGTAAGAGTCTGTGTTGTCCCAGTTCTCTACAGGCGTCTGTGTATCGAAGTCAAAGTCCTCCTGGTAAGAGTCTCTGTTGTCCGAGTTCTTCCATCTTGACTGCATCTTTCGGGAATGTAAACAATGAAACACCGGCTGTGTTGTGTTGCTGACTTCCCTCGCAAAATACTCCGCTTCGCACCGACAACTTTCTTCTTTGCTTGCTCAGCTTCTTTCTCCATAATGCAATGAACAAATTGCAACAGATTCACCAACACAGATGTCCAGAATACTGTGGAATAATGAGATGAAAACAGAGCTATTTTGTATTGGCTTCAATGGGGGAGCCATACCTCTTTTTCACTGGCTACGTCACGCGCATACTTCATCATCCAAAGGAGTTTTCAACCGGAAGTTTAGCGGGAAATTTAAAATTGCACTTTATAAGTTAACCCGGCCGTATTGGCATGTGTTGCAATGTTAAGATTTCATCATTGATATATAAACTATCAGACTGTGTGGTCGGTAGTAGTGGGTTTCAGTAGGCCTATAATGCTGCATTACAACATAGTATCATAAACAATTGGAGGATGCCCAGTGGGTTACACTGTGGACATCTACGACTAGACATTTCTACTTTATTTCACATGGAAGTCTAGGTGACAATTCGCAATTTCTGTCACGAAAATAAATCCATTCAAGGAGACAGAAGACTCAAAATATAGGATTTCTCTGTGTTCAATTGCTTTGGCCTTGGAATGCTGCAAATAGCTCAAAGTTGTGATGGTGTTATGTTTCTAGAACATCAGCTTGTTCCGCTTTGGGAACACCCAGAGAGACAAAATAGGATCAAGGATGCACACTGGTGAGTCTCCAACACTATACCACCCACTGAACAGCACCTGTGTGTGTGTGTGTGTGTGTGTGTGTGTGTGTGTGTGTGTGTGTGTGTGTGTGTGTGTGTGTGCGCGTGTGTGCATGTGTGCGTGTGTGTCCGTGAGAGCTGTGAGAAAAGGTCACGGCTGGTCACAGTAAGAAGTCTCTCATATGCACTGGATCAGCCGCTGCACAGGTCAGAGGGCAAGGGGTCGAGCCCTCCAAGCCAATCACAAGTCGGCATAGGCCTGAGGGGGCTTTCCACAAGGAGTGCTTAGACGGGATAAGTGGAACACCGCTCGCTTTTTTTTTTTTTTTTTACGACCCTGCTCACTAATCATGACCTGGTGCACTTTTATCACATCTGTTGTTTGTCACCGAGTATTTCATCCCCCCTCAATGCTTTCAGTTAAAGTGCTGTTCAGTAATACTAGACGTTACATAACACTTGCACGTATGGTTGCTAGGAAAGTTATGCTAAGCTACCAATCACACCACTATATTGACCCTTATAGTTAAAATTACTTACATTTAATGTAGTTTTTTTTAAACACTAAATTGGCCCTAGTGTGCGAATGTGAATGTTGTCTGTCAATCTGTGTTGGCCCTGCGATGAGGTGGCGACTTGTCCAGGGTGTACCCCGCCTTCCGCCCGATTGTAGCTGAGATAGGCTCCAGCGCCCCCCGCGACCCCGAAGGGAATAAGCGGTAGAAAATGGATGGATGGATGGATAATGTAGTTTTTTTTTTTTTTTTCCAATAACAGTGGCTGTAGCTTCTTTTTACGCTTGCAACAAAATGCACTGCATTACATTTTCAGCATAGGTCTTTTAAATAAATAGTGAGTGTTTTTAATTACTTTTTATTGCTTTTTTATGTATGTGTATATATCAGAGGTTCTTAACCTGGGTTCGATCGAACCCTAAGGGTTCGGTGAGTCGGTCTCAGGGGTTCGGCGAAGGTCAAGACACACCCGACTCATCGTGTAAATGAACTCTTTTCCCTATCGCCGTGTTATGGATACCCCCAAACAATGTCCCCTTTAATTTTCCATCTGATTTGCAGAATAATGATGTATAATTTATCACACAACTCTTATGCTGAAAGGCCGTTGCTATAGTTGTTATCAATTGTGCTGAAGTTGTACTTTCTATCTGTGCAAAGGCACAATCTTGCTTTGCGAGTTGTCTCGTGTCAGCAGTTTGTTTCCAGACCCCTGCCTGCTGACAGCCAAGGACGGACATCGAGTACCTCAACGCAGACAAAACAGAGACCGGGCGAAATCACGAGTGTCAGCACATTTCCATTCTGAATAATCACGTATTGTGTCTACTGGGGCTGCTTGCATTACCCCACCCTTCAGAAGCAGTCTCAGTGATGTTAACTAGGGACCTCCCGAATAAATAGAGGAGCATGTGGGACTGTACCTTAGAGCGTAGGGGGAAACTGTAACTGAGTGTACAGCCCAATACGTCTCTCCTCATGTGTAAAATTCAGCCATGTCTCTGCTTGATTCCTTCTTCTTGTCTTATGTAATAGATAGTTCGGTGTTTGAACCTGACAGTAATTTGATGTGAGTTCATGCACTGTGTTGGTTTTGTTCTTGGAACAAGGTGATGTTCATGCACAGTTCATTTTGTGCACCAGTAAAAAAAACATATAACTTTGTCTTGAATTTAAAAAAATATATATATAATAATATTTTTCACTAAACAAGGGTTCGGTGAATGCGCATTTGAAACTGGTGGGGTTCGGTACCTCCAACAAGGTTAAGAACCACTGGTATGTATAGAGAAAATGGATGGATGGATGAATATATATATGTATATATATGTGTACACTATATAATAACAGTGGTCAACTTCTTTTTACACTTGTTTGACCATTAAAAATCCCAATTTTCAAACTGTCTTTCTCAGACTTTTGTTTGTCAGTCCTCCAAATTTGGTTGTGATTCAGCGAAGCTTCTTAAAGTCACAGTGGGTGTTTTTGTACAGCGCATTGAGCTGTGTGAGAAATTTAAAGTCAATTTAACTCATGGGGGGCGGGGGGAGACAACAAACTTTGGGGTATAAAAGCAGCGCCATCAAAAATTGTTCCGTTGTCCCTTGCCATATTGCGCTTTGAATATTGCGGCTTTACCACATGGCACATTTTAAAAATGTTTTTTTAAAGCATAATCTACAGTTGTTTGATCCTAAATTAACCATTTCCAAGCAACACATTGTAGGGCTGTGAATCTTTGGGTGTCCCACGATTCGATTCAATATCGATTCTTGGGGTCACGATTCGATTCAAAATCGATTTTTTTTTTTCAATTCAACACGATTCTCGATTCAAAAACGTATTTTTTCCCGATTCAAAACAATTCTCTATTCATTCAATGCATAGGATTTCAGCAGGATCTACCCCAGTCTGCTGACATGCAAGCGGAGTAGTAGATTTTTGTAAAAAGCTTTTATAATTGTAAAGGACAATGTTTTATCAACTGATTGCAATAATGTGAATTTGTTTTAACTATTAAATGAACCAAAAATATGACTTATTTTATCTTTGTGAAAATATTGGACACAGTGTGTTGTCAAGCTTATGAGTTGCGATGCAAGTGTAAGCCACTGTGACACTATTGTTCTTTTTTAAAAAATGTTTATAAATGTCTAATGATAATGTCAATGAGGGATTTTTAATCGCTGCTATGTTGAAATTGTAACTAATATTGATACTGTTGTTGATAATATTCATTTTTGTTTCACTACTTTTGGTTTGTTCTGTGTCGTGTTTGTGTCTTCTCTCAATTGCTCTGCTTATTGCAGTTCTGAGTGTTGCTGGCTCGGGTTTGGTTTTGGAATTGGATTGCATTTTTATGGTATTGCTGTGTATTGTTTGGTTGGATTGATTTAAAAAAAAAAAAAAAAATAAAAAATAAAAAAAAATCGATTTTAAAAAAACCGAGAATCGATTCTGAATCGCAAAACGCGAGAATCGCGATTCGAATTCGAATCGATTTTTTCCCACACCCCTAATATCTTGTGTTTTTTGGACGGCGTGGCGAAGTTGGCAGAGTGGCCGTGCCAGGTTGCTGGTTACTGGGGTTCAATCCCCACCTTCTACCATCCTAGTCACGTCCGTTGTGTCTTCGGGCAAGACACTTCACCCTTGCTCCTGATGGGTGCTGGTTAGCGCCTTGCATGGCAGCTCCCGCCATCAGTGTGTGAATGTGTGTGTGAATGGGTGAATGTGGAAATACTGTCAAAGCACTTTGAGTACCTTGAAGGTAGAAAAGCGCTATACAAGTGTAACCCATTTATCATTTATTTATTTATGTTGATTTAATTAAAAAAACAAACAAACAAAAAACCGATACCGATAATAAAAAAACGATACCGATATTTTCCGATATCACAATTTAAAGCATTTATCGGCCATCGGACATCTCTAATTTTCACCCTTCTCTGTGCATTTGTTCAGAATAGAAGAGTATAAACGCACCTCATGGCGTGTCCTGATTTTATCACATTGGTTGGTTTGTGGCAACACTTGTTAGGCGCAAGAGGAGCGACTAACAGCAAGAAAACCAGTATTTGTAGTGTGTGCGTGTATGTGTTCGGTCTCATTACTTTCTTGTGTCCACGTTACTTTGATTGACAGCCCGGAGCCCGAACGCCCTCCCCTTCTCAGGCTCCTCCCCCTGCCTCGCTCGTTTCCAAAGTAGCCGCGCTCCTATTGGCCAGCGCTCCTCGGCAGCGCAACCAGGTCAACGGCCACAGGGCAGTGTGCGGCGCGCCGATTGGCCGGCGAGGCGGTCAACCCCGCGAGCCCCACGTGGAGCGCTGCTTGTGAATGGCTGGCGGGCCGCTCCGGTGGGCGGGGCTTAGAGCAGTCGGTTAGCTCGGAGCGTAAAACCGCGTGAGAAAGTTGCCATTGAAGGGGGAACTACAGCCGGACGCTAGACTGCTGATACACCGCCGCCGTGGAGGTAGTTGCTCGCCGTACTAACAATACGTTTCCTCTTTTTTTTTTCTTCCACTGAAAGAGGACATATACACAAACTTATATATTCAACGAGTCAAGTGGCGACTCTTTTACTGCAAGCGAGGATTCGTTTCTTTGGGTCTACTTTTCCCCCCCCACGCTCGGAATATACACGGAACTACCCTCACCTGGTTCTTTGTCGACGGGAAGGCAGGAAAAGAAACCCCCCCAGAAAAAGGAGCACACTAGCGGGTTGTTTTTTTGTTTTGTTCCGGATGGCTTCGTGAGCCAGTGCAGCCTGATACTTCACCCCCGTGTTTTGGTGCCTCTGAAGTGGGGGGCCTAGCTTGAGACGGAAACGGGAGCACCCCCCTCCCCTCTCCGGAGATAACAATGTTCCCCCAGGGGCGACACCCGGTAAGACCCCCCAACCCCCGTCCTGTCTTCTTTCTATGGAGGTCTGCTGTTAATCACCTGCATGTGACATCCTGAGATACATAGATATTTGGATCATAGTGTTCACACTTAAACAAAAATGGTGTGAATCTGAATTAGATCCTGTGCACATTGTGGTCCACACTGTTAAAACAACAACAACAACAACATGTGTGTGTTCTTTTCTCTTATAAAGATTGTGAATGACTGAATTCCAAAAAAAAAGTGCAGTTCCCCTTTAAGCTCTCCAGTCCACGTAGATTCCTAATGATTCACCCTTCCATTAGTGTTCATATCCTCTGCTTTGGCTCCACTCACGCTTCTCATTTCCTGTGGCTCAGTGTTAACGGTTACCTGTTCACACATTTTGTGTGCAATTTCCTATTTCTGATTTACAGTATTTTACCTCACTTCTTTTTGAATGCGTTTTTTATTATTATTTATTTTCTTACTCTACACCAATGTATAGACGTATGTGTATATATGTATGTATATATATCTGTGTATATATGTGTATACCGTATTTTTCGGACTATAAGTCGCAGTTTTTTTCATAGTTTGGCCGGGGGTGCGACTTATACTCAGGAGCGACTTATGTGTGAAATTAACACATTACCGTAAAATATCAAATAATATTATTTAGCTCATTCACGTAAGAGACTAGACGTATAAGATTTCATGGGATTTAGCGATTAAGAGTGACAGATTGTTTGGTAAACGAATAGCATGTTCTATACCATGATATGTTACGTTAACATACCAGGCACGTTCTCAGTTGGTTATTTATGCGTCATATAACGTACACTTATTCAGCCTGTTGTTCACTATTCTTTATTTATTTTAAATTGCCTTTCAAATGTCTATTCTTGGTGTTGGGTTTTATCAAATACATTTCCCCAAAAAATGCGACTTATACTCCAGTGTGACTTATATATGTCTTTTTCCTTCTTTATTATGCATTTTCGGCCAGTGCGACTTATACTCCGGAGCGACTTATACTCCGAAAAAATACGGTATACATACAGTACAGGCCAAAAGTTTGGACACACCTTCTCATTCAATGGGTTTTCTTTATTTTCATGACTTATTTTCATTGTAGATTGTCACTGAAGGCATCAAAACTATGAATGAACGCATGTGGAGTTATGTACTTAACAAAAACAAATTCTAAAACAGTAAATTTTTGGTTAATAATTGCATTACTTTCACATGATCTTTTGCAGTAATTTACTGTGAAGTTAAATTGCTGTGAAATATAAGGGTATTGTGATTTTTTTCGACTGTGCCGTCCTAGTTTTTGAAGTTGATTGTTATTTACCATTCGTCTACATGCTCTGTTGACATTTGTTGTGTGCTGAATAGCTCTAATAAGCATGTTTGTGTGCGTGCCCATGTTCTATGATAGACATAGATAAATAGATTTAACAAAATGGCTTGACTCCTAATTAGATCTGATGCATATTGTGGTCCACACTGCTCCTAATAATCATGTTAACGTGTGTGCTCATGATTGCTTTGGGTGTGTAGTGCAGTAAACAAAATGGTGTGAGTCTGAATTGTGGTCCTCTGGTTTGCCTATAATAATTTAGTTATAATAATAATAATGTTAGATAGTGTATACAGCCTGATAGATAACAGCTTAAGCACATTTGGGTTAGTGTTTAAAATTCAAGCAAAATGGTGTGAGTCTGGATTGGATCCTATGGACATTGTGGTCAATTGTATGTCTCTAATAATTGTGTTTGTGCGTTAATGTTAGATTATTTATACAGCTTGATAGATAACACCTCAAGTTAGGTCCGGGCGATATGGCCTAAAAAAACCCTCAGATTGTTTCACAAAATATTAGATTTCCAATTTTTTCAGATTTTCCCCCTACTTTTTAAAGAAACCAATGAGTACAAACATCTTGGCGATGTGCAGAGCAACTGTTTATGTGATTGTTCTCCACTGAACTTTTTACATAGTATCATCAATAATATACATACCTGGTGTAAATGATTCCACCACAGTAGGAGGCTTTTTAGCCGGAGTTTGTTGTTGCTGTCATGCTAGCGTTGTAAACAGTTGCACTTCCTGCACTCGACTGGAGGCTTTGGTTTCAGATGCTGGAGAAACTTACTGACAGCACTTTCTTTACAACAAACATCTCGCTCTTGAGCGTCAGCATTAGCCAATGTTTTGCTATGTTTTACTAGGTGTGCCGCTAAGGAAATAAAAGGGAGGCTGGAAGCTATGCAAGCTCCTTGGAGCAAAAAAATCTTCTTTTTTTAAAATGTTTTGTATTGTCTGCATCATAAAACTCGAATTAATCAATATATCGCCCAGGCATACCTCAAGCACATTTGGGGTAGTGTTTAAATCGTGTGAGTCTGGATTGGATCCCATGTACATTGTGGTTCATAGTTTAATAGTCATATCTTTGTGTGTGTTAATGTCAGATAATGGAAAGAGCCTGACAACTCCTCAAGCATATTGATTAGTGTTTAAACAATGAGTCTGGAGTGCATCTCACACACATTGTGGTCCAGAATATGCTGTTAATAATGTTAGTGTTTGTGTAAGAAGAAAGATGACAGCAACCATATTTGTGGTAGTACTGTTTACACCATTGTCAGTCCATAAACAAGCACACTTGCACTTAATCGTTCAACATATCCAAAAGTAGTTAGAGCAGTGGTTCTTAGCCTTGTTGGAGGTACCGAACGCCACCAGTTTCATATGCGCATTCACTGAACCCTTCTTTAGTGAAAAATAAAAAATGTTTTTTTCAAATTCAAGACAAAGTTATATGTTTTTGGTAACACTTTAGTATGGGGAGCATATTCTAAGTAACAGATACTTAATTTAGAGTTATTTGGTTAGGGTTAGGGTTAGAGGGTTATGGCCAGGGTTAGAGGGTTAGGGTTATAATACGGCCATGCCTAATAAGGCATTAATAAGTACTTAATAATGACTAGTTAAGAGCCAATATGTTGTTAATAAGCAACTAATAAATGGTGAATATGTTCCCCATACTAAAGTGTTACCATGTTTTATTACTGGTGCACAAAATGAACCGTGCATGAACATCACCTTGTTCAAAGAACAAAACCAACACAGTGCATAAACTCACAACACATTACACACCTGCAAATCAGTGTGACTTCTGCTGTTGCCGTATCCGTAATACGTCGATAGGGAGAAGTTTTTATTTACACGATGAGTTGGGTGTGTCTTGACCTCCGCCGAACCCCTGAGCCCGACTCGCCGAACCCCTAGGGTTCAATCGAACCCAGATTAAGAACCACTGAGTTAGAGGAAGTAAAGCTGTTTTCATTCTAGCCTTGTCCCATGATGAGTGTCTAATAGTGAACAGTGTGAGTCTGGTTTGGAGATAGATCCCAACAGCCATGTGCCATTCATTAATGCTAATGCTAGTTGTTAGGACCATGAAAAAAATGGTGTTGAGTCTTGAGGGGAACCCTTTCACACAATATGGCTCTAATAATCCTAAATCTTTGTATGTGTTTGTTAGACTCTCCATAGTTAGCCTGTTAGGCCCTGTTTACACGAAGCCGGATAAGGTTACCCAGGGTAAATCATACCTAACCTTATCCGTGTCCAAACACAACAATGTGACCTAATACGCATGTGCGGAAAAATACATTTCTACCTGAGCGTCCATCTGCTCCAATCTCTCTAGTAGATGACTTTACTTCACTGTGAAGTTATTTGAAAGAGCTATATTGTAAATAGTTTGCTGTGCTTTTTACATTTGTTTGCTGTGTTTTCTGTGCAAGTTTTTAAATTAAAAATGTATTTCCTTTGAACAATATCCAGTGTTGTGGTATTTCAATCAACTGGAATCCAGTGTGCTTTGGGGCCCTATTGTAGTGAATCACACCTGAGCCATCATACATGAATCAAATCTTTAATCGACATGAGGAAGTAGACAATGAGATAAAGAACATTTTACATTAATTACAACAATTAATCTAGACCAGTGGTTCTTAACCTTGTTGGAGGTACCGAACCCCACCAGTTTCATATTCACCGAACCCTTCTTTAGCAAAAAATAAAATTCAAGACAAAGTTACATGTTTTTTTTTTACTGGTGCACAAAATGAACTGTGCATGAACATCACCTTGTTCAAAGAACACAACCAACACAGTGCATGAACTCACAACAAATTACACACCTGCAAATCAGTCTGACTTTTGCTGTTGCCGTATCCATAATACGCCGATAGGGACACGTTTTTTTTGACACCATGGGTCAGGTGTGTCTTGACCTCCGCGGCAGAAGCTCCGCCGAACCCCTGAGGGCGACTCACCGAACCCCTAGGGTTCGATCAAACTCAGGTTAAGAACCACTGATCTAGACAGAGAATACCCAAAGTATTGTTGTTGTGGGTTGACTCCGTCGTTGGGATATTCTTTCGTGAGATATGGCGTCAGGGGATAAATTGGGTCGCCCAAAAGAAAAACAGGGACCGGATCTTCATCTTCCAGCATTTGTGTGGGACACAAGGGGGTGGTTCCATCTTTCAGCAGTCACACACTGCATGTATCACATCCACGGGAGGAAGGGACCGAGTTTTTCGGTAAATAGACTCACAGCTTACCTGGACATTTGAAAGTTCTCTTGCCGTCTGAGAAGTATTGTATCCGAAATAGCTACAATCGCCCGTTGCCTACTCTTAAGGTATTGATTTTTGATTTCCAAAAGCGTCTGTACATGTAGAAGAAGGAGAAACACGGGCGTGTCTGGATGATCCACCTCCATCTTTGTTATGAAGCCGACTATGGCGCGTTCTTTCTGATGTCTCTGGGCTTAGGCTAAATAATTATTTGTTTAAGGGGTTAAACAACTTAGTGTAGACATGGTCTTAGATGACAGCAGCCTTATCTAAAGTAGTGTTTGCGGTACACCGTGAACACAATTTAAGGACTCTGGATTGGAGCAGACTGCAATAGCCATTTGTCAATCATCATCCTTAACATGCTAATAGACACAACATGTACTGAGAAGTGTAAACCGTCATGTTAAATGAGCCAATTTGGATCATAGTGTTTACACCATAAACAAATGGCTCACATGCAAATTGAGGTCTGCTGTATTGGTATGGCTCTAATAATCATATTTGTGCGTGTGTTAGTTTGTTAGACAATGCTGTCTATACCTATCAATATGTGGTTTATTACTGTACAATCAGAATAAAATAATGGCCGTCCACACTATGACCTTGATAACATGTTTGTGTTCACATTAGGCGCCCCATCAGGCTCCGGGCCAGCCCTTTAAGTTCACCATTCCGGAATCCCTGGACCGCATCAAGGAGGAGTTTCAGTTCCTGCAGGCCCAGTACCACAGGTGGATAATGCTCTTACTGTGTTTTAATAGTCTCATTGTAATGGAGTGTGTGCAGTACATGCTCGACAGCCACAGCCAGCCCCTCCTGGCGTTCGACTCAGCCATAAACATCAGATCGGGTTCAGAAAAGCACACGCATGCAGCACGCTCGTGTATCCGGCTTGGGGTTTTTAGCCGCTGCGGTAGGTCCAAGTAGCCATGATGAGTGGCGTGTGGGTCTCATAAATCACTCCTTATTTCCCTGACTTTTGCATGGGTGTATTTATTTGTTTTTGGGTGGTGGCGCGACAGGTGAAATCCAGTGATGTGTAAACACATCGTGACACAAGGCAGGAGTGACACCGTGCAAACAGCTTGCAGGGCCGACACGCCGCGGTTGTCACGGTTCAGCAGGAAGAGTCATGTTCTCCGTTTCACTCTTTGTTCTTTCCAGTCTGTGTACTTGCAGGAAGCTTTAATCAGAGACCAAAATGAAGAAGCAGGTTTAGACACGGTCATGTTATCTATTGTAGGTTGACAAACTGCCCGAGGGTCTGCAAGTCGCTGGTTTATTATGTCCAAATCCTTTTAATCCAAAACGGAGGAATTGTAAGACCGCAGACAACCGCTCATTTGTGATTCTAAAAACATGTACTGATAGACAATAATAACCGTTCTACTTGTGCGCATGAGGTGCCTGAGGTGCCTTGCTCTGTGATAATGTGTGACTTTTGTGTTTGCCAATTTCTTTCAGTCTGAAGCTGGAGTGTGAGAAGCTGGCCAGTGAAAAGACAGAGATGCAGAGGCACTATGTCATGGTGAGATCCATTTACACTTGTTCTTGTTCTCAAACATATAAGTGCCCTTGAGAAAGATGGCGTGTCCTCATCAGCCCCTGCCTACGTTGAGAACTGTCAGCTCACGCCTTAAGCGATGAATCTCTTTTTGTGCGTGTGAAAGCAGGGAGAAGCCGACGCCAATGTTTTGAAGTGCTGTCTTCCCTAGAATGGAATTATAATGACTTAGAAATATTTTAAAGACTTACAAGTGGCCTTACAACTAAATCTTCTTGATCCTGTTAACTTTATAATAATTGCTGTGTATCATGAATATTTAATGATCTGCATGGTTAAAGCTTATCTTTCCATAGTTGCAATATATCGCAAAGTAGTTAAGATTGAATCAATGGTGCCTCTGCTGGTGGCGGCCAAATAGCGTGCTTCATTTTGACTCGGTAGCTTCAAGACCTGAATAATTAGTAAAAAAGGCATTTGACACACATACAGCAAAGTTTTTCCACGTAATGCAATTAAGAACAGTGCAATATGCACACCAGACTGGTAGTTGGCGTTGTTGTTTTGTATGTAACCTTTAACCTCTTACTGCCCAAGCTGTTTGTTTACATGCTTTTTTTATTTCTCTTTTCTTTTTTTTTCATTTATTTATTTATTTATTTCAGGCAATGACATAAAAAAAAGTACAAAATTGAGAACACATAATTATATAAATTAATATAGTGCAAAAGGTAATGTATAGTATGTAATGCATGATTGTCCAGTTTTCCCTGAAAGGGAGTGGGAAGAAGATAATTTATTTAATCCCACCCCCAGTTCTCCATTCAGTGATTATTCACATGAGTTTCACTCTTACTTTGTTCAAGTATTATAATACAGATGTTGTATCATAGTGGCATTACCACAGGTAACAATAATTATTACGCTGTAAAAATAATTTGTATCAACAATGTAGGAATAACGAATATACCAACAATAGTAATAGACAACAAAGCAATAATGGTAAGGAAACATTGAGCACATGTTAACACTTTGAGACAGAGTACAGCAGCAGGTCAAATTAAAGACCCTCATCTCTATATTTGAACCAGACCCCATGTTTGTATAATAGTTTACATCGATTAATAGTTTGGCATTGCTTGTGTTGTATTTGCTATTTGGGCTTATTGGACCCCAATTAGAATAAAAACCAAGAATCATCTTTTGATATGATGTACTTAGTCCATAAGTACACAAATGTGTACTTCATGTTTAGTAATGCTAATTCTTATTTTTACACTTTTTACAAATCCATTGTAAGTTATACTCTTCTGACACCACCAGATGGCAGTATAAGTGTCCACATAAGCGGCCATAAAACCCCAATTCCGTAGTGTACACAATTTTGGAAATAAGAGCTAAAAGGTGCTGTCCACGCATGTGGCCACTAAGCCTTTCGAGGTTTTAAAGTACACTTTTTCAATATTTATGTAAATAATACAGTAGATAAAGATTTCTATTTGTAATGGTGTAATAATGTCCACACTTCTGAGTGATACGGTACTCTCTACTAGAATATAATATTACTACAACGCTGTTTTACCATTATTGTTTTGACCATGGGACGGCGTGGCGAAGTTGGTAGAGTGGCCGTGCCAGCAATCGGAGGGTTGCTGGTTACTGGGGTTCAATCCCCACCTTCTACCATCCTAGTCACGTCCGTTGTGTCCTTGGGCAAGACACTTCACCCTTGCTCCTGATGGGTGCTGGTAGCGCCTTGCATGGCAGCTCCCTCCATCGGTGTGTGAATGTGTGTGTGAATGGGTGAATGTGGAAATACTGTCAAAGCGCTTTGAGTACCTTGAAGGTAGAAAAGCGCTATACAAGTATAACCCATTTATCATTTATTTACCATGACGTGCTAATGCATGTTCACAATAAACACATTATACACCTAACGCTTTTTAGCAATTAACTATTAGGATCCAATCGGTACGCAGCTGTACTAAACTGAAAACTTCATACTGATTTCTCATGAGGTACACTTTTCAAGCTAGAGGCAAGAACTGTACATTCTGTGTTGTGATCCACTGCCACAAGCCCGCGGGCCGTGGAAGTAAAAGTGGAGTACATTTTAGACTTTTTATTTTTTATGTTATAATTTTATGAACATAATCTATTAGCAGTAATTAAATTTTTGCATTTTATTTAAAAAAATCATTGAGCTAAGCAGTTTGATGTTTTGCCTTTTGTTTCATTACTGTACCAAAAATGAAAGGAATATTACTCACCCCTACATTCAAAACGGTAAAAAACATGTTAAAACAAACGCCTTTGTAATACGTTCAACCCTTTTTCGATTACGCATGCACCTCCTGATACCCTAGCACCTCCAAAACCCTCAAATCTAAACTCCAAACATCCCAGAACAAGCTATGCAGGTTACTTCTAGACCTCCACCCCAGATCCCACCTTACTCCTACCCACTTCTCCAAAGTGGGCTGGCTCAAGGTGGAGGACAGAGTAAAACAACTTGCACTGAGCCTAGTCTATAAAATCCACTACACCTCCCTGATACCGAAGTACATGTCAAACTACTTCCTTAACGTAAATGACCGCCATAACCACAACACCAGGGGGAGCTCCACTAACCACGTTAAACCCAGATTCCAAACTAACAAAGGTCTTAACTCATTCTCTTTCTATGCCACATCAATATGGAATGCACTCCCAACAGGTATAAAAGAAAGGGCATCTCTATCCTCCTTCAAAACCGCAATAAAAGTTCACCTCCAGGCAGCTACAACCCTAAACTAACACCCTCCCCGGATTGCTAATAATCAAATGTAAACAATCAAATGCAGATACTTTTTCTTATGCCTTCTGATCTCTCTCTCTCTCTCTCGCTATCTCTCTATGTCCACTACTTGCTGTCCATATCCTACCCCCCCCCCCCTCCACACCCCTGATTGTAAATAATATAAATAATTCAATGTGATTATCTTGTGTGATGACTGTATTATGATGATAGTATATATCTGTATCATGAATCAATTTAAGTGGACCCCGACTTAAACAAGTTAAAAAACTTATTCGGGTGTTACCATTTAGTGGTCAATTGTACGGAATATGTACTTCACTGTGCAACCTACTAATAAAAGTCTCGATCAATCAAAACGTTTTCAAATGTTTGCCCTTTTCAGGCTTCAAAGTTAGCATTTATACAGCAACCTTATTGCGCGTTCTATTTACCTCAGAAGTTGGAAGTCGGAGCTGGAAATGACTTCACAGCATGAGCGTTCCAGTTATGAGGTTGGAAATCAAGATAGCCACATTCCCGAAAACTATTCTTTATCTGAATATAAACTTACGGAAAAATATGCACTCCTTTTGCAACCTTCAAATGCGTTGGATGAAGAGGAAACACAAATACGCTGTGACTCGTGATGTAGAATGTATAAAACACATGAAAACATGTCATTTACACGTTACCATGTATAAACATCCAACAATACATTGTATATGGCTGATTTAGTGCGGCACAAAATTGTCAGAAGTGCTAATAACGAATAATACAGAAGCTTCTAATATTGTTTACACTCAGAGCAGCCGTATTTGAAGCCAACTCGGGGGTGGTGAGGACTCTCCGTTTTTCCAATAAGGAAATCCGACCTCTGGGGGCTTTCCAGTTGAAATTTCCAACAAGTAACTTGGAAATTCCTAATCCCCATTACAGCTGGAACACACCATAAGAGTTGGCACCCAAATGCAT
Organism: Entelurus aequoreus; assembly: GCF_033978785.1. Lineage (NCBI taxonomy): Eukaryota > Metazoa > Chordata > Actinopteri > Syngnathiformes > Syngnathidae > Entelurus > Entelurus aequoreus. Next base: position 50,839,737 of record NC_084747.1, on the reverse strand, counting down.
TGATTGACAATTAATTGGGTTCCGTGGTATTTTTTGTCATTATATTGTGTGAAATATGGGTCCATGTCGAGATTACGGCCTTGCGACAAAATTGTGCTGAAAAATTTTAGTAAATGAGTAAATGTTTGCATTTTTTAGTTTTCGGAAATGCAGTTGTTTTAAGCAATTGAACAAAATGTCACCTTTTTTTCCGCCTATTCAGTTTAAAAAAAAAAAGTTTGGTAAATGTAGTTGACTGCTTGTGACTTTTTATTGCCTGAGAGATCCCTTCAGTCCTTACCCAGACAGACAATAGATGGATTTACATAGCCATGATCCCAAAAACCATATTGAGATGTCAAACTGTGATTTGGAATGGCTTGTGATGCCTTTTCATGTGAGACATCATATTGTCGTAACACAATGAACAAGAAGGCAACAATAGATTCAGTTTATTACAGGAATACATCAAGCTTTGTCGGAGAAGTTGTCTTTTATGTACCACAGAAAAACTTTGTCATCGGAAAGTGGTATACCCTTCACTACTTTTGACAATGGCAGCGCAGTGTTTTGCGTACTGAACTGTATAAACAATCCTGGTTTTGTTTGCTTATTAATTTTTTGAAGATGCCCAAAGAAAAGTAAATGTTTGAGTTTTTCTTTGCCTACGCCGTAGAGTGCTTGCTCATGTAGGCTTCTGTGTTTTTTCTGTCTGACTTTACATTACTAACCTTTGTACTTTCTGTCCTCTACAGTACTACGAAATGTCTTACGGCCTCAATATTGAAATGCACAAACAGGTATGTTTTTTCATTTGTTTGTGTGTTTTTGTTATTGCCTTGTGTGTGTATTGGGGTGAGTGTGCATCTTCGTGTGTGCTCACGTGTGTTTATCCGTGATCGATAGAGCTCTATCTCCATTTCCCCAGTTAGAGTCAGCCGGCTGAGCCCGGAGGCAGGATGAATGGCTCTGTAGATTGATTGGTGCTGTCTGGGGGAGCGGCCTGCTTCATTACATTAGAGGGGCATGGCTGTGGAGGGCAGAGGGATCGATCATCGGCCGGGTTAGAGACAGCCGAGCTGCACGTTTTGCGAGCGTTGACGCAAAACTGTGGGAAGGTGGATGCACAATTACGCGGACAACAAGACAAAACAGCAGACAAACATAAAACGGGGCGACAAATGCAGAATGTAGAGGACGAATACACACAAACAAAACGTTTGATGATCATTACAAGGAGGGCAAACTTTGTTTCCCTCAAGATCAGAGCGTTTACCAGTAATTACCCTTGCTATCGATCAGTCAGGCCTGAGGAAATTGGAGGCGGATTGGCCTGGGCCGCTTCACTGAAGAGTCTCACCGTCTTCTCCTCCTCCTAAAGGGCTATTCTGTTGTTTTATACCTCAACTTCTCTGTCTGCTGCTCTCACTCCCCATTTGTAATTAAGGGAGCCCCTTTCTTCCTCCCTCCCCCTCCACAACCGCTTTTCTTCTCGGCTCCACTTTCATTTTATGTCCATGTGAAGCTCCTGTTCCTTCTTCTTTGTGAGGGAGATGCATTTCTTCCTATTGTACACACACACACACACACAACTCCAGGGGAGGTCATTCGCTTCAGGCTTCAGTTGTCGGAGCAACAAGCTTCTGTAGGCGGGGGTGTGTGTGGGGGGGAGTGGGGTGGGGGAGATACAGACTAACAAACCACCTCCTGCTGTGTACGTACGTGTGTGTGTGTGCGTGTGTGTGTGTGTGTGTGTGTGTGTGTGTGTGTGTGTGTATTGCTCCAATTATATATGTGTGTGTAATGGGATGTCTGTTCTTAGTTAACGCATTATGTATTTTATCATCTCCTCCTCTGACTCTTCAAATTTGATATATTAGGACACAGAATGCTTACCATGAATTGATTTAAGTGGACCCCGACTTAAACAAGTTGAAAAACTTATTTGGGTGTTACCATTTAGTGGTCAATTGTACGGAATATGTACTGTACTGTGCAATCTACTAATAAAAGTCTCAATCAATCCTTTTTGTCCCGCACACTTGTCCCAACATAAGCTGTGCAGGTAAGCCGGTTGGTTTTGATCCTCATTAAGTTAAGATGACCTGATAGTCTTTGGTCAGACTATTCTCAGACGGCCTAATCAGAGGAGCCTTGATACCAGGGCTAATTATAGAGCCCTCGCAGCACGGGATTCTTAGAATGGACCCACAGGTATAGGTCTACGCCTAAAATGAGCTTCTCTCAAGCTTTCTAAACATGCTGCCAATTAGCTGTAAGACCGATTTACAGCATGCCAAGGTCAGCGGCTCACTAGCTTGCCAGTTGTCACGGGCTAAAAGGATGTCAATTATGTCTCCAATTCAGATTTGCAAGGCATTGTGTATTCCATACTTAAGAAGTGTGGTTACAAAAGATAATTGAAGATAACACTGTTTACATATCAATGTACAGTTCATACCAGTCAATTAAACTATAGGCTTCACCAGAGTATAGAGAGCGCACGGCCAAGTCTGTTTCAGACGATCTCCTACATGATTGGTCAAAAGGCACTCTCCTGAATACAGGACTGCTCCCAAGGTGGAGCTGATTCTCCGTGGCGCTTCCGCATTAGTTTTTCTATCCATCCAACGCTTGTTTCAACATGTAAAAATGCCCTGTTGTGCAACATGGGGCTGCTCCACTTGTGAAAAGTACGTAAAAAATGTACATTGCTTTCTCCGCAACCCGCAAAACGAGTTGTGCATGGTTTGACAAAAATAGACGTAATGCTACGGCAATCCATCAAGCGGTGCGGCTTCATAGCTTACCAAAGTCGTACTAAAAGATTCTGACAGATTTTTGAGCGCCGTGTGTAATGTTCTATATTCTCAATGGAACATTTAAACTGTTGGTGTTGTTAACTGCGTCGTATTGCAGTATACACGTATCTCTGCCACTGGTCACGCTTATCATTACACCATGTACCAAATAAATTAACTTCGAGGTTGGTAGGCACAACCAAAGTTATTCCGTACATTAGGCGCACTGTTGAGTTTTTGAGAAAATGAATGGATTTTAAGTGCGCCTTATTGTCCGAAAAATACAGTATGTTTATTGCGCCGACTGTTGGTCTCTCAACACTGCATGAGTGCATCAAATACGTCCGCAAAATTTTACTTTGACGAATTAAAAGCATGTTGTAATCAGAGTTGGGTAGTAAAGCACTACATTTACTGTTACATTTACTTAAGTAACTTTTTGAAAAAAAATAACTTTTCGGAGTAGTTTTAATGTAACATACTTTTTACTTTTATGTGAGTATTTTTGGAGGAACAAACGCTACTTTTACTCTGTTACATTAAGTTTCATTCCGATTGTTACATTTATTTATGTCATAATTATTTATAATCTATTGGTTCAGACTTACAAAGACAAATTCATTTTGACAGCGAGCCTTCTCCCGGCAGGCACTGTCACATGAATATGTTTTGTCAATCCAACAAAAGCTTTAGTGACGTTTGACTCAATTTTCACCAATCACGCGGAGCCTCACGGCGGGGATCTTGATATTGTAGGGATGTAACGAGCAACGGCAATAATGATGACGGCGGCAAAACTCCCGACGGTTAGTATTACCCTTTTCGATTAAAATGATTTAAGAAACTGAGATTGATAAGTGCACTTTGATAAAGTCGACTAAAACTACATTATTTTAGATTACAAACACATTTACAATACAACTAAAATCGATTTTTGTCAAAAGACTATGACTAAAACTAAATTAAAAACTGCTGTCAAAATGAACAGTGGTCGGTGGTATAAATAAAAACCTACTTGTTTAACAAGTGTCTGAATGTTCCCAAAATGAGACAATTTAATTATGTGACATGATGCAGCACATCCCAGCTGTTTGAGACAGCTGGCAAGCAGAAACCTCCCAAAACAGTTGACTAAAATAGCAATATGTTGTATTTCTCTGAGTCTAATAACCATAAGTGTCATTTAAACACATTACAACATTACCAACAACACTAAATAGCACTGGATATTATTGGTTAGATCTGGATCTTGAAAATCACTAGTGCTAGCTTATTAGCATGTAATATTTTCTGCTTCTACTGTATTTACATTCTCACATAGCTAAACAAGCTGATATGACCACAATCTCCCCCAATGTATGAGAGGCACACTGCGTATGGCCATTAGTCACATTAGAGACAAGAGCATGGAAAGTAGAACTTCACATGTCTATCCATCCATCCATTTTTAGTTGTAAAAATAGAAGAAACTGAATTATTCGATAAATCAGACTAATTTAGTGCATTGAAACGTACTGACTGTAAAAAGTGGCATGACGTCAGACAAGGCATCACAAATCTTCTATGAATACTTGACTAGTAAAAATAACATTTATATCATGTGCTGTCATCGGTGTCCGTAGAAATGTTCACGTTTCAGCCTACAAGAATTCCACTTCTAACTAGAGAAAACATGTTGCAATAAATGATGATTTTTATGTTTTTCATGCATGCACACATCAATTACAATTGTAGTCCAAGAACCATTAGAAATAGCTACTAGATACATCAGAAGTTACACACTAGTTACTCAATACTTGAGTAGTTTTATCGTGGATTACTTACTTACTCTTACTCAAGTTATTATTTTGATGACTACTTTTTACTTTAACTTGAGTCACGTTATTCAAAAGTAACAGTATTCTTACTTTAATATCATTTTTGGGTACTCTGCCCACCTCTGGTTGTAGTTTATGAGCTGAAGTATGTTTAGAACTATATTTAGACTTATTATTTTTGGTTGATTTTTTCAGGATAACTAACGTCAGAACGACTGCAATTGCGTGCCTACAGGCACAGCCGCACATGTCATTGGTAGCAAAGATGGTGCCTCTTGTTTAGTTGGCCATACTCTCTCTGCACCAGCAAATATAATTGTAAATTGGTAGTGATTCCCTCAACATTTGGATTTCTTCACTTTTAAGTGATAATGCTTGGTTAAGATTATATGGAGCGATGTATTGAGACGCAAACAAACGAGGCACAACTGGAAAGCTCTACAAACACATTGCGAAATGAGCGCATAAAAGTGTTACCTAATGCTAATCCTCGGCAAATATCATCCTTGGTACTCGTTGACATGTGGTAGGACCCCACACTTGTATTCATAGAAAGAGACCGTTTACAGTAGGTACTGCGGTATGGGTTCACACAGTTCAAATGAGCTCAACAGTCAACTTTTCTGTTTGAACAATAGTTTGTATGAGGTGAACTTAGTAATTACCCAGTAAAGTATGTTTGATTGAGGCGATTATTTGTTTGACGTGGAATGACACACCCCATTGATTGGGGAACGGCGTCTGTTGATGGCCATTATTTGGGGAAATGCAGTATTTCTTAACGCATTTCTCATTCAGTTGATTTGTGTGAATTACAGCTTCCATGATTTATCTTAGTTTTAGTTTTATCTGGAGGTATTTTGCATGACTGTTCACTTGCTACAGCATATGAACTGTGTAATGAAACCACCCTTAGCTTCTTAGCATATACTAGCTTTCTGGCCTGATGTTAATTGTTACGTTCGAGCTGCTAACTACATGAAGAACGCATGCCTGCAATTCTTGTTTATTACACTCTGTCAATTCTTCGTTGTTCATGTTGACTTACCCGCATTCCCAACCTCCCACTTCAATCCTGTCAGTTCAGTTTACATTACAAATATCATGTCTTGGAGTTCAGAGGTCGTCCAAATAAGTCTCTTGCGGGTTTTTTTTATAGCTCACCCAGGTGCATAATAGGCTAAACGGCTGTGGGGTCAATGCTTAAGTGAGATTTGGAGCGGTATAGATGTGTGCCTGCCAAATCGGGCTTGTCCTCTGTAACAAACCCAGATGGGCTGAACAAAACTCATCCAGATTTCGTATGTCTTGCATGTATGTAAAATTGGTAATAAAGAATAATTGAAGGTTAGAAACCTGCATCTGTTTGCGAGCTAGCTAAATGAATGCTCAATTCAAACAAAGAGATTGTGTAATGTTAATATCTACAGTCTCCACTTTGCTGGCTGCCCTACGTCTCCTCTCTGATTACATTTGTTGCTAACTTGCTGAGAAGTAATTATAGAAAACCCTAGTTCTCTTATGTTGTTGTTGTTGTTTAATAGCGCGTCTTGTTTCTATGGATTTAATGTGGAATGCCTTTCAAAGCATCTGCCCAAAGCCAAGTGCATAGAGCCTGTACGTTGCAAAAGAACCTCATTGATACATGCATACTTATAGAAATTGTGCGTATGTATCTATTCTTACGTGTACCGGTGAGCCAGCGCCCGTTCTTTTCTACTTTAGACAAGAGACGAGGGCGTGGCTACATGTCACCGAGTTGGCCATCTGATGGTATACGAAAGAAGAAGCGCTACATGTCACGGCTTCTCCAATTCCCCTTTCACCCTAGCCTTCCCCTTCATATTGCTTTGATTGGATGATGCGTAATACGAGCCCACTTATCTGATTTGATGCCACTGTGGGAGTATCTGATTTCAGACAATTGTAGCCACCTCCGGGGGGAGTCAGGGGCGGAAAGGGCGGATGTGTTGGCATGGATACTCGGAGCCCAGCAAATGAAGTTAGGAGCTGATGAGATTATGTTTAAATGCTGTTAGGGATGGGAGGCTTATAGGGATCGACAAGAACAGGAAAAACGGAGAGAACGTTGAAAAAGAGTGCGAGAAACTTGAGCCGTCTCCTGATAATTACTACGGAAACCTCTACGGTTTGTTTGTTTCGGACATCTCCTTTCTCCTTTACATCAGGACAAGTCCAAGTGTACATGAGTATTAAAAAACATATCTCCAATCTGCCCTCAATTTATCACTTTTGCTGTCAAGAATAAAGTACATTTTGTAGAAAAGGCACCATATGAGCAATAAACGACCAGGGGAATCAGATGTGAATGTAGAGTGAAGAAAACATTTTCTCACACAGTGGCCTAGAGGAGGGCTGCAAAAATAATCACATTTTTATTGTGATCACGATTTTGGCAGTTACGATTAAATGAGGGTGATTTGCGGAGATATTTACATTTAAAAATCAGGCTGCGCTGCATTTCAAACCAAGCACGTTCACAACCAACGGTCGGTTAACCGCCATGAGGGCAACCGATAGACAGTGGACTCATCTGAGAGCGAGTAAGAGTGAATGACAACTTAGGTTGAAGGTAGATCAGCCAGGAGCTCCCTAAAATATTAGGGAAAAAATACAGTATTGGTGCCTTCCTCTCCTGCAGAGTTACACAGAGGGTACCAACAGGCACGCATTTTAACCCCAGAACACTCGTTTCCCAAAATCCAGAAATGCTCCCAAGTGGATAAACCAACAACAAACTACACAACGAGTTGCATGGCAATACCGTGTTGGTGTGCACATCCATACAAATTATCGAGTTGTGGAGAACACGTTAAGTAATAATGACACTTCCCTTCTTTTCTCAACTGCCATCGTTTGCTAACAGAGCAGGCCACGCGCCACCGTTGCAAAGCCCTGACGAACAGCTACCGTATTTTTCGGACTATAAGTCGCAGTTTTTTTCATAGTTATACTATTATAACTATTATACTCAGGAGCGACTTATGTGTGAAATTACTAACACATTACCGTAAAATATCAAATAATATTATTTAGCTCATTCACGTAAGAGACTAGACGTATAAGATTTCATGGGATTTAGCGATTAGGAGTGACAGATTGTTTGGTAAACGTATAGCATGTTCTATATGTTATAGTTATTTGAATGACTCTTACCATAATATGTTACGTTAACATACCAGGCACGTTCTCAGTTGGTTATTTATGCGTCATATAACGTACACTTATTCAGCCTGTTGTTCAGTATTCTTTATTTATTTTAAATTGCCTTTCAAATGTCTATTCTTGGTGTTGAATTTTATCAAATAAATTTCCCAAAAAAATGCGACTTATACTCCAGTGCAACTTATATGTTTTTTTCCTTCTTTGTTATGCATTTTCGGCCTGTGCGACTTATACTCCGGAGAAACTTATAGTCCGAAAAATACGGTACATAAGTGAGGTTTTCTCAAGTACAGAAAACCGTAACGTCAACCGTGCACCGAGGGACACCGTATCCATCCACCTCTTAAACAACCGCCAAAATAATGGATATTATGATGTTTTGTTCGGCTAAAGACATATGTCCTATATATATGTTGTGTACAATGAATGTGTTCCATATGTGCCTTTCATACGTATTCCTATTTTTTTTCACTTGCTTGCATTTTATGATTGCACTCTGCAATGGCATATTAATTTTAGTTAGCCCTTTGTCTTTTGCACATTTTATTTTATTATTAATGAATTATTTTTATATTTTCATTTTGAAATGGTAAGCCAAGCCAAGTTAAAATAAAAAGTGCTATAAAATATGTTTTAACTATCAGTGAATAATCGTGATTAATAATCATGATTTCAATATTGATGAAAATAATTGTGATTATTATTTTGGCCATAGTCGTGCAACGCTAGCCTAGACTATATTTAATCAGTTTTTTAGGAAAACGCCTCCTTTTACCTCTGGGTAAAAAGAGTGGGTACAAGAGTTTCTAGAGTGGGTTCTTTACACCAATACCCCCATAAATGACAGCATACACAGTAGTACCGTAACAAGCTTAACTGGTTCTTTGACAAAACTTTTGACTTAAAACATTCGTATCTCAAATCAATGTCGATCATTGACATTACATAACATCAATTGAATTGGTTCTTGGCTCCCAGAACTGCAATTTTACCATGTAACAAGCTTTTTGAAAAGAAAAACAATTTTTTAGTTAACAAATATTGTATTAGAAAAATACAATAGACAAATAGTATAAACAATTACCATAGTTTTATGAACTGATGTTAGTGTTAGAGAATTGACTTTTACAGTATCTCCTTTCAGTTGCTCCTTTTTTAAACACACCATCATCAGTGTGTTTATATTATAATGGATAAATGTCAGTCGTTCACAAATTATTTTAACGTCCTTGGCTGGTGTTAATACTCATTTTGCTTCAGTATGGTGCAAACTAGCAGGGCTAAGGCGTATTGCTACTGCCACGGTACTTTTACTTCTATAAGTCAATTAATATCATCCACCTCTTTTTTCAGCACTGTTCTTTACGCTCAATTTTTTTCCTTCCCAAGGTTAGAAAACAAAGTTATGTCAATCTCGAGCTATAAGCTAATGCTAGCAAGTAAGACAGTGTTTTAGGTGGGTCAATCTCCATGAACTAGCGGTGGGTTACTCGTAACCCAAATGTTACCTAAAGCCTAACATCTAGAGCAGAGAGACAGATTTTATCTCAAAACACTCGTAAGTCAAGGTACCAATGTTGTAAATATGTTTTGTATATTATGATTGTGATAGCACACATTTTACATTATTTGACACACATTGTTTTATACGTATTGTTGCAACAAACAAACAAAACAAACATATTGTTATAAAAAGTACTTGTACAACTAGTAGCCTTGATAGTACTCTCTGCAGTTGAGTAAACAACGAGGCAACACAGTATTTCAATAGGGTAAAATACATAGTGGGTAAAAAACATTAAATGTTATCATTTTTGTGTTGATTGATTGATTGAGACTTTTATTAGTAGGTTGCACAGTGAAGTACATATTCCGTACAATTGACCACTAAATGGTAACACCCGAATAAGTTTTTCAACTTGTTTAAGTCGGGGTCCACTTAAATTGATTCATGATACAGATATATACTATCATATATACTATCATCATAATACAGTCATCACACAAGATAATCACATTGAATTATTTACATTATTTACAATCAGGGTTGTGGAGGGAGGGGGTGGGGTGTGGAGGGGGGATATGGACATCAAGTAGTGGACATAGAGAGAGAGAGAGAGAGAGAGAGAGAGAGAGAGAGAGAGAGAGAGAGAGAGAGAGAGAGAGAGATCAGAAGGCATAAGAAAAAGAAAAAGTATCTGCATTTGATTGTTTACATTTGATTATTAGCAATCCGGGGAGGGTGTTAGTTTAGGGTTGTAGCTACCTGGAGGTGAACTTTTATTGCGGTTTTGAAGGAGGATAGAGATGCCCTTTCTTTTATACCTGTTGGGAGCGCATTCCATATTGATGTGGCATAGAAAGAGAATGAGTTAAGACCTTTGTTAGTTCGGAATCTGGGTTTAACGTGGTTAGTGGAGCACCCCCTGGTGTTGTGTTAGTGCTGAAGTTTAGTGATCTTTCGAGTTTGTGGGTGAATGGCTAAAATGTGGACATGAGCAGAGTGTGAAAGTCCGTCAATGTGTTACTTAATTATTGTTTGCAAACAAACTGCAATGGCTTGATGATTTTAGTATCAACACCCAATATTGCCTCTTCCTATCAATCCTCAGACCGAGATCGCCAAGAGACTGAACACCATCTGCGCACAAGTCATCCCCTTCCTTTCGCAAGAGGTAAGCACGCCATCTCTTGACTGGTTTATCATCTGCTGCGACTCTCCCCTTTTTAAAACCTTGTGTTTCTGGGTTTTTTGCAGCATCAGCAACAGGTGGTGCAGGCGGTGGAGCGGGCCAAGCAGGTGACCATGGCCGAGCTCAATGCCGTCATCGGGGTACGCGGACTACCCGGACTACCACCCACAGTGTGTACTCTTCTACTTTTCCTTTTATTTTGTATTACGTGATTACATCTGATGTAAGAGAAGTAAATGTGTGACATCAGGGGAAGTGTAGACGGAATTCTTAATCACTGAAGCAATATTGAAGCATGCAAGACCTTTTAGCTACTTGGTTGCACTTCCGTCTAGTTTCGCTCATGGTGGCTTTTTAAGGATGACAACTGAGCGCTCTGCTTGATTGGGGCCCCACAAGAGAGCCATGGGGGCGAGGGTGTTGACATTAAGGGAATTGTGGGAAAGGGGCAGGTCATCAGCAGACCTTGAGCTTGGCTTCAGAGAATTGGATGTGAGTGTGCCTTGTTAGTTGGACTAATAGGGGTGTGTGTGTGTGTCTGTTTATTGCATGTGAAGCGTTATCTTGTGCTCCTCAGTCTCCAATTAACTGCAGCACTCTGTTGCCCTCAGTCTCCTCGGATAGAATTTGTCTCTTTACGGTGGCCAATATGCTCAGTAATAAATACAGGAGCTCCTTGTTTGCCTTTTAGTTGGACCGATAGTGATGTGTGTGTAAGAGAGAGAGAGAGAGAGATGGGGACGGGGACAGGGGGGCTCTTGAGGAGGATTTGGCAGTTGCTTTTGGAGTCTTAATTGCAGGGTTTTAGTGTTTGTAAAAGGGGGGTGGGGACTGAGGGTCACGGCGTTACCCATGGCGCTCCCCTCTTCTTCTGTTCCTCTCGTCTCCCACGCCAGCTTGTCATTCACCCCCATTTGTGAGTTAAATGAGTGTAATGAAGCGTGCTGCCCCTGCCTACACATGCGCACACACACACACACACAAAGTCACACATAAGTGCATATGCACCAGCTCATGCTAACATCCCATGACAATCTGTGCTCTGCTTGCCTCCGCCAATACTTCCCCTCCATTTGCTCCCATCAGGGGTCCTGTTTGTTTTACTGCTCCAGTGTGTTTTTGCATCTGTTTGTGTGTGTGTGTGTGTGTGTGTGTGCGTGTGTTATTGGAAACAACAGAAGGGGGTTTCTATATGTGTGCATGCCTTGTTTATCAAGACTCACTGCCTGGCTGATCAAGTGTGATGTGTGTGTCTGTGTGTACAAACTAAGGCTAAAAGGCTATTTAGTTATTTTGCCTTCACCCCTCAGGACACAGAATGGAGGAAAGGTGCAGGGGAGGAGGTGTGTGTGTGGGGGGTGGGGGGTGGAGTTTGTCAATTAGGTGAGATAAAAGTCAGTTTGACCTTCAGCGCTCCTTCCATCCCTGCCGAGCAACCTCCTGTGCCCCACCCCCCTAACCAAAACCTTCTTTCTACCCTTCCTTCTCTTTCCCCTCGCTCCCTCCCTCCTGCAGCGAATCAGTGCGCTTGGATTCTGGCGGCTACTGTCTGAGGAGGCAATAATGATGTTTTGGAACACAAAGGAATTTCACGCTTAGACGAGCGCCTGATTTGCTGTGAAAGAGAGAGCGGGGCTGCCAGCCAAACTCTTCTCTCTCTCTCTCTCTTTCTTTCTTTCTCTCTCGCTACCTCCCACTACTGACCCTCCTCTCTTCTCCCTCACAAGACCTGACAGTGTACGCAGCAGCTGGGCCCCCCCCTCCCTTCGCTGCCACCACATCCTCCGGCTTTGAGACTCTGATCCCAGCTGTCAGTATTGTTCAGTGTTTGACCCTAGAGGGATGACGAGGAGGAGGAAAGGAGGAATGGAGGGGGGCGGGAGGGTAGGATGTGTACACCTCCTTGTAGACGGCAGCAGCTTGTTGAGTTGCTGGAAGATCAGACACACAAGAAACCTTTCCATCTGTTCAGGGCCACAAATATCTGTTGCTTGAGTTTCACAATCATATTGATTTTGATTGTACTTTTAGTTATAGGTTACTTTGTCTCCTTTAATGAAACCTGAGCTTTTATGGCACACTCGGTACTCATATAGGCCAGTTGTACCCGGCTGGCTTTTTTAAGCTTGTTTCATCACTTCTATCTTGCTTTCCCCAACTTTGTGGATTATTTCCAGCTATTCCGATTTGTTTCATCTGTGCAAGTTGCAGTGTCATTAATTACTTGCATGAGGAGGCGGTCACATTAATTTACTGACATGTCTTTAGTACGCATGCTAATGTGGTTACAGATGAACAAGTGTTCCGCTGCTTTTACTTTGACATTATTTTGAGTAGAGATGTCCGATAATGGCATTTTTGCCGATATTCCGATATTGTCCAACTCTTAGTTACCAATTCCGATATCAACCGATACCGATATATACAGTCGTGGAATTAACACATTATTATACCTAATTTTGTTGTGATGCCTCGCTAAATGCATTAAACAATGTAACAAGGTTTTCCAAAATAAATCAACTCAAGTTATGGAAAAAAATGCCAACATGGCACTGCCATATTTATTATTGAAGTCGCATAATGCATTATTTTTTTTAACATGCCTCAAAACAGCAGCTTGGAATTTGGGACATGAGAGAGCATGAGGAGGTTGAGGTGGACGGGGTTGGGGGGTGGGGAAGTAGCGGGGGTGTATATTGTAGCGTCCCGGAAGAGTTAGTGCTGCAAGGGGTTCTGGGTATTTGTTCTGTTGTGTTTATGTTGTTACGGCGCGGATGTTCTCCCGAAATGTGCTTGTCCTTCTTGTTTGGTGTGGGTTCACAGTGTGGCACATATTTGTAACAGTGTTAAAGTTGTTTATACGGCTACCTTCAGTGTGACCTGTATGGCTGTTGACCAAGTATGCCCTGCATTCACTTGTGTGTGTGAAAAGCCGTAGATATTATGTGATTGGGTTGGCACGCAATGGCAGTGCCTTTAAGGTTTATTGGCGCGCTGTACTTCTCCCTACGTCCGTGTACACAGCGGTGTTTTAAAAAGTCATACATTTTACTTTTTGAAACCGATAATTTTAATTACATTTTAAAGCATTTATCGGCCGATAATATCGTCAGTCTGATATTATCGGACATCTCTAATTTTGAGTGTTATTTGTATTTTGAAATGTTTGGGTTACTATTAAGAACTTGCAAGATCGCTTGCATTGCAGTCCTATCTCGTTTATCGCGGTGTAATATTGATAGTTTTATTATTTTTAGTTCATTTAACCATTTTAATGCTTGAAAATGCCTAAACTACAGTAGTGTGCCGTCAGGGCCAGCAAGGCCTTCTCTGCTGGCCTCGCATAAATCATGATCATGAATTAATAGAAGTTAATTTTATTTTTAATTTAGTTTTTCATAAATATATGAAATTATTAATCATATTCTCTTTGTCATATTAGGCTCCAGTGTTGCTTGTTTTACGTCAGAGCTTTTATCCAATCAGAATTCAGCTAGCTTGTTGCCAGCTATGTATGAATTCTGCCAGAGGCCTTCTGAATCAACATTAACTGTGCAGTGTAAACGAACATTCAGTTGATAGATAGTTGAGATAGCCAGTCAGATCTCAAGTTGTTGACAGTAGCCCATCTAGGCAGCCTTACGGAAAAGGTGACTGTCACAACTTCTGATTGGATACTCACTTGGGAGTAACAAGTGTGTATCCAATCAGAAGTTGTGATTTGCGAAAGCAGGAAGTGGCACCGGAGAAATCACCGGTACTCACTTTTTTAACCCACAAAGGAGTGCAAAACGTTGATTGGGTGGCAGGTATATATTTGCGAGGCCATTTTCAAGAAGGATATTTAAAGAGAAACTAGATCTTGTGAGACGAGGTCGCTCGGCCTCTGAAGTTATCTAAGCTGTCCAGGCGGTGAAATGATTTGGCCGCCACTTCCACTCGAATAAACCAATTACGAGCGGTATCAAATCAAATCAAATCAACTTTATTTATAAAGTACATTTAAAATTTACCACAGGGGTAGCCAAAGTGCTGTACAATGGGCAGGTTAAAAGATAATACAAGAACCGAGCAAACACAACACAACACAGACAGGACACAATAAAAAAAATAAATACCACTTGCTTATACGTCGGATGGGTGCTACAAATTGTGAGTTCAAATATTTAAGTTCTATATTTTTTCACATTTTAATGTTTTTTACAATTATTTAATTGCTGATGCGGGTTTATTGATTTTAAATGCGCTGAAAAATAGCCCGTTTTGTACACTGCTGAGGTGATTCAATGTGCAGTTGTGCGCAAGTGTGTTTCTGTATAGTATTTCTCTAGCCGTGGTCATGTGGTGACATAAATTGTGGTATTTTGAGGGGTATTTATTGAAGTAGGACATCACTGAAGGCCTGGGTGGAAAACGCACGGCCGTTCACTGCTAATATACGGCAAACATGTTGTACAATATACTTTAGAAAATAAAAAGAAAATACCAACAAATCTGCGATGTGGTGAAGCTACAATATTTGAAGCGCGATGTAATGAGGGACGCTTTAAATTACATTTTTTTCATTTTGGCAACGTTGCATAAACATGTGGTCGTGCATGAGATTGCGCCATGTCCTGGCCCACCTCTTTCCAATTGTGCCAAGCAAGCGGAAATGTACGATGCTTTGGATCCGTGTGCCCCCACTAGCCAAACATGCCGGACTTTAGGCATGAAGTCCCAAGCATGTTGCGATTAGCTTAACGGGAGTACCTGTTTAATAACCAACCCCTCTCTCTTCTCATCTTTGTGTGCCTCCTAATCAGCAGCACCTATCACACAACCATGGCGGAGGCCCCATGCCCCTCACGCCTCACCCGGCCGGCCTGCACCCGTCTCAGTTGGGCGGTTCGGCCAGCCTCCTGGCACTCTCCGGAGCTCTCGGCGCCATGCCTCCACATCTGGCAGGGAAAGACGGCGCTGATAAAAAACCTCACCTCTCCGGACCGGACTCGCACCCGGGAGGTGCTGATCACCTGAGAGGTAAACTCAAATGCCCGAAGTATAGCAAAAAATTAGTGTTCTTTCATCGTATTTATTATTATGTTGTCTCTCTCTGCCTTTGTTCCGTCACCTTGTCACAACAGAGCGGGAACCCGGCACAGTAAGTACCTTTGCTTTTAGTTTTTCATGTTTTTGTTTTACATGAGAGCTCTTTCAGGTCATAGGATTTATTTATTTATATCACATAGGGGTGTAACGGTACACAAAAATTTCGGTTCGGTAACCTCGGTTTAGAGGTCACGGTTCGGTTCATTTTCGGTACAGTAAGAAAACAACAAAATATAAATTTTTTGGTTATTTATTTACCAAATTTGCAAAATATTCCACCAAAAATATTTTTCTGAGTGGAATATTTGATGTGAAGTAATCGGAACCTTGGATAGGTCAATAATTCATAATAACATTGATTTTGATTCAATATTATGTTTTGAGCAATGACAGTTTGAAAGAAAAAAAAACCGCTTTGTTTTATTAGTCAACATTGCAAAATACATTTAATCTTTTAGCTTTTTTATTTCACTTTTGTTATGTTTTTGTTTATTTTAATAGTATTTTTAGAATGTGCCGTAGGCCGCAAATGGCCTCCGGGGCACACTTTTGACACCCCTGCTATAGATAATAAAAAATGTAATCTGATAAATCTATCGATAAAAAGCAGAGCCTGGCGACGAATGCGTGTTTTTCATAACTCTCTCGCTCTCTCTGTCTCTGCCCCTCCCTCACGAATGCTGCTGCGCGCACAATTTGTTTTGTTTTTAACCCCTTCTTAACCCTGAACGTACATTGAAAATACACGCAACCCTAACTCAAAATGCCGGACATTTGAGGCATTTAAGAAACTCCGCCAGGACAGCCCCGCAAAAGAGGACATGTCCGGTGAAAAGAGGACGTATGGTCAGTCTATCATAGCCCGTTAGCTGCGTGTGTTGTGCCTTGGTGTGCATTGTTTACACAATGTGTGGTACGCTACTTAATATGCCCTTGTGGAAACTCGTTCTGTACACCTCCGAATCGTACCGAAACCTCCGTACCGAAACGGTTCAATACAAATACACGTACCGTTACACCCCTAATATCACATGATCATTCAGTGACAAATCATGATAATTGTAATGTAATGGTTCATTTTATTTCCAACATGCTTATCAACACAATTACATTAAAGTGCATCACGTTTGCATTTGCACTATTTAACACGAGTTGAAATTAATACTACCTTATCCTGGAATCTTCAAATAAATGCTGGTCCATTCATCGACAGCCAAGAAGATAGAAGCATGACACAACAATTCAGAATAGGAACGTTCTAGCTTTCTAAAAGTGCACCTGTTGCTATGGCAAGGATTTGACTTTATTGTACTCCTCTGAGCTACTTCCTCCTTCGGGGATCAATGAAGACCGTATCACCGTGACGTTAGAGCGCCTCGTAATTGTTTTAACCGTCAGCTCGCACCTAAATGGCCTCTGCGGTTGAGTTTGACAGCCCAACTGTGTGCGTGTGTCTACGTGTATGAGCATTTATGGGTTCTCTTGGGGCAACGCTTTGGTTGCCTTCTTAGTTCTGCCCTGGAGCGATTCTGAACTGCTTTCTCTGCCAAATGAGCCTTTTAGCACACACACACACGCACACACACACATGCACACGCTCCTCCAAGCCTTCATTGTTGTGCATATTTAACACCTCAGTGAGCAGATTACCTTCCCCCCAACCCTCCCCACTGCCCCTGATCCCGCGCTTAAAGACTCTCATTGTGTTTAATATCACCACCACTGAGAGGGGTGGGCTTTATAGAGGAGGGGTGCAGCAGTCATATGACACTAAAAGTGCATGTGTGTGCGTGCACGTGTGTGTGTGTGAGTGTGAGAGAGGGGGTTTGCTTGTGTTTTGCGGGTCAGCGCTTCTGAGCTCAGCCCACTAAAAACCTTTCTATAAAGGGGGAAGAGGGGTTGGTGGGGGGTGAGGAAGGGCCCCCTTGGTAGAATGCCGATTTTCCGCCCCTGTCACCTCTCCGTCGCTTGTCACCCTTTCTTCTCCTCCACACACTCTTCCTCCATTTTCTCTGTCCTCTAATCTCCCATTTTTTTCTCACTCCCCCCTTCCTCCTCCTCTTCCTCCTTCATTTACCCTCCCCCCTCCCTGTCAGCACTCCCAACGCTGCTGCTTGATGTGTGCACGCGCATGTGTGTTTGTGTATGCTGGATGCACATTTCATTGACAAGCTGTGACTATAATGGACTCAACATGAAGCTTTAATCCATTAACAAAAGGATCCGTTGGTCAGGAGGCAAAGGGGGTTAGGGCGGGGGTGCTTAGTGTGTGCTTTTGGGACACACAAGCGTTATGCAAGCAATACACACATAGGCTTTCACAGTCAATTACACACTGCACACTCACACACACGCACTCACACACACACCCACGCACACACCTCTCACACAGCAGCTCGTCACAGCCAAGAGAGGCAGTGCGGATAGATTTTAAGAGCCACTTAATATAATCATCAACTTTACAGGCGTGTGTATTGGTGTGCGCGCCTCTGAGCTCTTAACCTACTCGCTAAAAAGTTCTCGCTCTGTTTTTATAACTTGCCCTGCGCACACATGCGACCATAGCCGCTGGCATTTGTAGCGGTGTCGTCTAGGCCAACATGTTCCCGCCACGTTACATGGAAAGTTTCGCATCATATCACCATCTTTCCTCAAATAGTGGCCGTGCTCCAATTAGTTGGTTTAGTCCCCCCACTTCTTCAGACAATAAATGCCTTCTTTAAATAGATGCCCCATTCCCCCACCCCCGCTCGCACCAACGCAGAGTGGAGGGTCAGCGGCTGTGTGAAAGGGAATAGCAGGCAGCCGGAACAGGGGTATAAAGTTCAACACTTGACTCATTTGTGTCGCTCGGTTGTGTTAAAAGCAATTGTCGCTGTCCAATATGAATATTTATTAGGAATGTAACAGTATCAAAATCTCACGGTATGATGTTATCACGGTGTTAAAGGGGAACTGCACTTTTTTTATTTTTTACTTTGCCTATTTTTTGCAATCGTTCTGAAGGACATGACGATGGATGGATTTTGTTTTAATGCATTCTAAATAGCAAATAAATGCGATTAAAACTCCGCTTACAATAGAGCCTACGGGAGTCACTCTAATCCCTTAAAGGCCTACTGAAATGAATTTATTTTTTTTAAAACGGGGATAGCAGATCTGCTATCTGCGTCTGCTATCTGCGTCTGCTATCCAACTCAAAGTCCTCCTGGTTGTGTTGCTACAGCCAGCCGCTAATACACCGATCCCACCTACAGCTTTCTTCTTTGCAGTCTCCATTGTTCATTAAACAAATTGCAAAAGATTCACCAACACAGATGTCCAGAATACTGTGGAATTTTGCGATGAAAACAGAGCTGTTTGTATTGTGATACAATGTGTCCGAATACTTCTGTTTCAACCATTGACGTCACGCGCAAACGTCATCATACATAGACGTTTTCAACCGGAAGTTCCCCGGGAAATTTAAAATTGCACTTTATAAGTTAACCCGGCCGTATTGGCATGTGATGCAATGTTAAGATTTCATCATTGATATATAAACTATCAGACTGCGTGGTCTGTAGTAGTGGGTTTCAGTAGGCCTTTAAAAAACATCCAAAAATCTTCATTAAGATTTTATATACTTGATGTAAGGATTTATGTAATGTAGTAACAGGCCCATTCATAATAACGTAATATTTACTTTGTTTGCTCATTTTAAGCTTATGCGTGTGACTATAAATTGTATAATTAGTCTATAAAATTGTTGTAAATATACTGTACCTCTGCATAACATTGTAAGCTTGTTAACATTAAAGTAAACAACACACCAGTATTTCCTTGTCTCCCACCGCGGTTGCAATGAAGCCAAGTGCTACATATGCTTCATCATATTCTGGTATGGCAAAAAAAGCATGTTCCCCAACATCACACGCGCCCCCTGGCATCCCACTGTGCAAACGCCCCACACCCCCAGAGGGGCTCTCTGCAATATTTTAGAAAGACTGCTTTATAGTGACAATATTAACATCCAGTGTGAAACAATAATGCTCAGTTTAGTGTCTTTCAACTTTTTATTTTCTGAGAAGACGTGTTCTTCAAACGTTTATACCAGTTTGGAAAATGCTGTTTCTCAGAAAAGTGAACTAACAATTTAACTTTTTAAAAATGTAAATACCTCACAAACTGATGTTTGTATCTTTCCTGGGTGATGGTTTATGAGGTGGTGACCTGTCCAGGGTGCTGCCTTCTGCCCGAGTGCAGCTGGATAGGCTCCAGACCCCCCGCAACATTGAGAAAGACAAGCGGTGGATAGATTGAGGATTTATCAAGTCGCTTTTCAGTTTACCCCTATTTCCCGCTGTGTACAATTTTTTTTGGGGTGATTTCCGTCCGTGTGCTGTGACGTGACCGGCTGGTTCTGTCGCCTTGGAAACGCTCGAGACTAAAGTGGTGCGCTTTACTTTGCAAAACGCAGACGTTTTTACCTTCGCCAAAGAGGTTATGTTTTAGCCAGGGTATGTTAGCAACATAGATCAAATAGATATGGATATATTTAGATTTTTTTCAGGAAATGTCCAAAAAACAATTCCTCTCATCTACTGCAAACCCAATTCACTTCCTGCACACAGCGTTTAGCGCGCCCACCTTGTCAGCCGTGGTTGCGCTGCATCAGGGAGATGTAGTTTTTCCAGACTCGGCCAACGTTAAAATGCCCCAAAAAATTACTACACACCAAGTTTTTCTTTGATGCCGTCACTGCATTATTGTGAAGACTTTGAAACTGCAATACCACGGTATCTACAATACCGTTACACCCCTAATATGTGTACATCCAAATATCTGTTTCCATGTTGAGTAGGGCTACAATGATACACAAATTCATTTATATTATATTTCATTGATTAATTGTTTAATGAGTGTAACTAATACAAATTCATTAAAATCCGGACCACATGGATTGCTTGGAAATATGCGGATATACTTTAGCTTCCGCACGTCCGCTGCAATTAAGCGCACATCAGAGCGGTGGTGTGTCGGTGCCGAGATCTGTGTGGCGGAAAAGAGCGGATGTTTCGTTTTTTTAATTACTGCACACATTAAGGCTACGGCTATCAATTATTTGAGTAATCGAGTAATCTATCGATTAGTTCGTTCCAATAATCGGATAAACCCCACTTGACAACCTCTGTGTGTTTTTAGAAATAATAGATTATTTGGCTTGCCATAACCTTCAGTCTTTTTTATTTATTTAAATGAAACACATCAACATTGAAATATAACTTTTAACATGTGCATTAGTAAAAATAAAAACTCTCCGCTGTTTGCCGCCACTCACACACCACCGCTTTGATGTGCGCTCTATTGCATCAGCCCTATATTGTTCACGCGAACATAGTTTACATACGGCTGATGCAATAGATGATGCAATTAAAGTTCCGGGCACTTAATACATTCATTGAAAGATGAATTGAAGCAACAAATTATGAATCCACATTTTTTTTTCGCTAATTGATTTAATTCGTTGCAGCCCTAACACACAAGTTAAAAGTGTAATTTCAATGTAGATTTGCCTTTATTAGACAATATAAGAACGTTTATGGCAAGTAGAAACATCTTTATTTAAACTATTTTCCCTAAAATATGCAGTGAAGCTATTAAGTCTGTTTCATCCAATTACTCGATTAATCGAACAAACGGATCGATAGATTACTGGATTACTAAAATAATCAATAGCTGCAGCCCCAATGTTGAGTAGCTGTGTGAACATGAATACAGACACAGCCATGTCTTGTTTTCCTATGTTCTGTGTGAAAGCCACAGGCTAATGAATGCCGTTAAGTCTCTGATGCGCCAGTCTTGCAGACTGAGTATACAAGCTTATTTGAACTCTGTTTGCCAAAACCGCAGCACTTACTGCACACAAATAGTAGCAGTAAGTGTTACTATGTCTATAAAAGCCATTTTTTTCCACTGTTTGTAGGCTGTATAAACAGCAACATTAAATGGAGGGAACTAATTTCTCGCAGTTTGCCCTCGTCTGTCTCAAAAGTGTAGATTCAGGAGTTATTTTGTTAGCATGTTTTATTCCGTGCACGACTGTCTTACCTGCGTTCCGTCTCGTCCGCTGTCCAGAGTAACTCCTCGTTGCCCGAAAATCTTCGGAACTCAGACAAGCGGCGGAACGGACCTGACTTTTCTAACGACAACAAGAAGCGCAAAGTGGACGACAAGGACTCCAGCCACTATGTAAGAGAGGCTATCTGTTTGTACAACACACAGCACAGTGGGGAATGGTGCTAATTGGTTGTTTATCTTTGCAGGATAGTGATGGGGAGAAAAGTGACGATAATTTAGTGGTGGATGTCTCAAATGAGGTCAGTATGTTTGCACTAATGGTGGGGATATGTGTGGGTCTTTTTATCTTCATCAAATGAAATGCATAAATTATACACAAGCATCGCGCTCGCCTGTGGAGGAATGGTCTCTGTTTGAGTGACGTTTATTAAGACTCACAAGGGAATGTTCTTTGAATGCTAACAGGTTTATTACAGGAATTTTGCTCTCCGCTAATTAAGTATATGGATTATTATCTTATCTCTTGGGCAGGAACAAGCCTCGCCTCGCGGTACGCCCCTCCCCTCCCCAAGAGAGAATGGCCTGGATAAAGCACGCCTCCTCAAGAAGGACCCTTGCAGTCCTGCCTCTACTGCCTCATCTGCTAGCTCTTCCTCGCTCAAATCCAAAGAAATAGCTATGGTTCGATTTTGCTTCCTTTTGTGTTAGAGACCGGTTGTTCACAGTATGTTTCTGACATTTATATTTTGTCATAATGGCAGCGAGAGAAAGCGGGGACACCCGGGCTCAAGTCAAGCACGCCTACGCCAAGAGGAGATTCCACCCCTGGTCCGAGCTCCACACCTGGTGTCCGGCCAAGCCTATCAAAACCCCCGTCTATGGAGATCCCCCATCCTCCGAGTATGTCTCTTCTTAAAAAATATCAAGCCACACACAGAAGAATTAAAGGATGCGGGAGGGATTTTAATGCAATAGTACACTAAGGATGCTAAAACCAATCCAATCTACGTCAATATACACCAGGCTATTTGAAGAACATTAACATATTAAAAATGAATGCATTTTCCAAATAAACAGTGGTGGATATAGGTGGGTTGTAATTATCTTTACTACCTTGTGTTGAGGTAGATGTCTTTACCACACTGCAAAAAGTCAGTGTTCAAAAACAAGAAGAAAAAAAAATGAGGGTTATTTTTTTTAACTAAGCAAAATTATCTGCCAATAGAACAAGAAAATGTGGCTTGTCAAGACTTTCCAAAACAAGTAAAATTAGCTAACTTCAATGAACCCCAAAATACCTTAAAATAAGTATATTGTCACTAATAACAAGTGCACTTTTCTTGGTAAAAAAAAAAAAAGTGAGACCTTTTTGCTCAACATGTTGAAATATATTCTTAAATGAAGTAAATGCTAGTGCCATTATCTTGACATAATGATATGCGCTCGGGATTACATTTCTTGAAACCAGCAAACTTATACTAAAAACTAATTTATTGTTCTTAATGGAAAGGCAACAAGGCAACCACTTGTTACTCTCGGAGTCTCCTAGCCGCTCAGGCAATTCATATTGTCTAAAAATGCATTTTTCTAGTGATAACATGACATCATCGCGCCAAGTGCGTGCTCTTTCAGTC
Source organism: Entelurus aequoreus (assembly GCF_033978785.1). Taxonomy (NCBI): domain Eukaryota; kingdom Metazoa; phylum Chordata; class Actinopteri; order Syngnathiformes; family Syngnathidae; genus Entelurus; species Entelurus aequoreus. Next base: position 50,816,476 of record NC_084747.1, on the reverse strand, counting down.
AATTAGTGCGCATATATACAGCCCGGCCCCCGGCCAAAACATTTTTAAATGTAATTTTGAAGAATTCATCTAAATGTGCATGTACTATTTCTGTTCAAAATGGTTAGAAATGTCACATGTTAAATGTTTAAATATTAACTGTCAGTTTACTGTACTGTGCCAACTGTACTACTATATGAGTACGTGTTTTCTATTGTTTCATTGAAAATAAAACTGCAACGTCCATTTGGCTGTCATCTGTTTTAATTATGAGACAAAATTGTGTCAAAGTTCTGATTTTTTTTTTCATGCTTGAAATAAGAAATTATTACTTTAAAAAAGTAGTTTTATACTTGTGAGTGTTGATGACACAGCTTTGCAACAGTTGATATTCTAGTTTCAAGCATGTTTTACTCAATATACACTACCGTTCAAAAGTTTGGGGTCACATTGAAATGTCAAAGGAAAAGCACTGTACTTTTCAATGAAGATAACTTTAAACTAGTCTTAACTTTAAAGAAATACACTCTATACATTGCTAATGTGCTAAATGACTATTCTAGCTGGAAATGTCTGGTTTTTGGTGCAATATCTACATAGGTGTATGGAGGCCCATTTCCAGCAACTATCACTCCAGTGTTCTAATGGTACAATGTGTTTGCTCATTGGCTCAGAAGGCTAATTGATGATTAGAAAACCCTTGTGCAACCATGTTCACACATCTGAAAACAGTTTAGCTCGTTACAGAAGCTACAAAACTGACCTTCCTTTGAGCAGATTGAGTTTCTGGAGCATCACATTTGTGGGGTCAATTAAACGCTCAAAATGTCCAGAAAAAGAGAACTTTCATCTGAAACTCGACAGACTATTCTTGTTCTTAGAAATGAAGGCTATTCCACAAAATTGTTTGGGTGACCCCAAACTTTTGAACGGTAGTGTAGGTCATCAAATCTCAGCTACAAGCTGTAATATGTTACTGAGATAATTTAGGACCAAAACCCTTAAAACAAGTAAAACACTCTAACATAAAATCTGCTTAGTGAGCAGAATTATTTTATCAGACAGAAAATTTAGATATTTAATCTTACTTAGATTTCAGTTTTTGCAGTGCACATCATACACCGCAGAGATGGCGTCTGTAAAGCCAAAGTTTGGGTTGAAGTTTAAAGACAAAAGTCTAGGCAGAGTGGCGAGTCCCACAGAATTGTAAAAACAAAGACATCTCTCCTAATAAATGCCTTACCCATAGTAGACGCCCCATGTGGGCCAGCGACAGTGGACGTTCATTAATATTAGTGAGGAAAATGTTACCTAATTGCTTCACGCTGAAGGTTAAGGGATTCTATCAGCACCTATCTAATGAATATTTATTGCGCTGTACCTCCCCGCTGATTCAATCTAGAGTGACTCAATTGTGTCACATTACTTACTGTACAAGGGCATCTGGCCCTAAAAATAGCATCAGCTTTAAATTTCACAGCTCTGTCATCAAGCTATCAACGCTTTGTCCCGTTCTTTCACAGCAGCGGGTCTGAGGACGCCCCTGGCGGTCCCCGGTCCGTACCCGGGGGCATTTAGTATGTTGCCCCACGCGGTGGGGATGAACGGCGACCTCGCCGGAGCAGCCAGCGCCGCTGCCTATGCTGCTGGACTGCACAACATTTCTCCACAGATGAGCGTTGCTGCTGCGGCTGCCGTAGCCGCGTATGGCCGGTCACCTATGGTGAGTAGGACACAACCACTTATATATTAATGGTGCCTCAACATTAGGTACACCTGCACAATCAGGTTATAATGGTCAGTCTGCCTCAAGTGCATTGTTTGCTTTAATAAACACCACCTGTCAAGTACACATTGTTAAATAAAGGTTGGTGCATTCAATGACATCAAAATGAATTCTCAGAAGTAACGCCATGTGCTGTGGTAGATGTTGGTATGTGGCAGATGTTTACTGTGGAGTTTAAAAAAAAAAAGTTGTGCCGTCCAAGTATGATAACATATTCAGAACACCACTTGTTGAGTCTGAACAAACAGTGGCACACATGGTGACTTTGACATTGTGACGACTCTCGCCACGCTTGCTCTCCTTTCTCGTCATCGAGTTTCTGATGAACACTTGCTGGGATGAACCTCTGCATATAGTGGGGACACTGTATAAAGTGACTAACTTGGAGCCACGATACACTTCAGGGTACGACCGGCAAACTCCAGGAACACCGTGAAAAGGTTGGTTTATAAATGAGCCACGAGAAGGCCCAAGGCTACGATCGTCGGTCAGGAACGGCATCCACTTCTCACTGAAGGCGAACACGAGTATATCAAGAACTTCATTTACCAGAACTTCATTTACTCTGTAGTAACATCTCAAGTTCAGCTCTCATAGGAAAAGGCACACAAACTAGGATTGGCAAAACTGCAGGAGCGTTCCAGCTGCTCTGCAACATTTTGTCTTCCGAAAACAAACCGTACAGCCACTGAGCTCTGCCTCTACGTGTCAGTGGTCATCCCAATAGCTACCTATTTCTGTGAAACGTGGACGAGGACCGCTAGCATTACCAAACTGCTGGATGCTTTCCACCGCGGATGTCTCAGCATACTTGCCAACTTTGAGACCTCTGAATTCGGGAGATGGAGGGGGAGCGGTTGAGGTGTGCGGGGTTGGGGGGGTAGGGGGTAACGGGGGGTGTATATTGTAGCGTCCCGTAAGAGTTAGTGTTGCAAGGGGTTCTGGGTATTTGTTCTGTTGTGTTTATGTTGTGTTACGGTGCGGATGTTCTCCCGAAATGTGTTTGTCATTCTTGTTTGGTGTGGCTTCACAGTGTGGCGCATATTTTTAACAGTGTTAAAGTTGTTTATACGGTCACCCTCAGTGTGACCTGTATGGCTGTTGATCAAGAATGCCTTGCATTCGCTTGCGTGTGTGGAGAGCCGTAGATATCATGTGACTGTGCCGGCACGCAAAGGCAATGCCTTTAAGGCACGCCCCCAATATTGTTGTCTGGGTGGAAATCGGGGGAAATTCGGGAGAATGGTTGCCCCGGGAGATTTTCGGGAGGGGCACTGAAATTCGGGAGTCTCCCGGGAAAATCGGGAGGGTTGCAAGTATGTGTCTCAGGACCATGTTGGGGAGCTCGTGGCAGGATCACTTCGCCAACGAGGAGATGATGTGAAGGGCAGGGATGGCTCCTCTCTCTGACATGGTCTCTACCATGAGAAGAAGAATGGCAAAAGGATAGACCAGCGAGTGTGGCAATAGACCAGGTGTCAGAGGGCGGGAGGGGAAAAAAAGAGGGAGGCCAAAGAAGACGTGGAGACACACGTTTCACAAAGACCGAAGATAGATTGGCGTCAGCTGGCACGATGCAAGAAGAGTTGCAGAGGATCTGACTAAATGGAGGGAACTCGTCACACAATGTTCCAATAAGGAGGAGCTAAGTCTGATAAGTATCACCTCACTGGCCACATCAGGTGCACTTCCGCAATCTAATTAGACAGAAAAAATATTTTAAAACTGCACCACATCATGATGAGAGTTTGTATTTGTAAAACACATGAAGATTATTTAAATTTTCCAGGTTTGCCCAATATTATGGCAGGTGCTTAGAAATTGATTACCTTATTTTTCGGACTAAAAGTCGCTCCGGAGTATACGTCGCACCGGCCGAAAATGCACAATAAAGAAGGGGAAAAACATATATACGTCGCACTGTAGTATAAGTCGCATTTTTGGAGGAAATTTATTTGATAAAATCCAACACCAAGAATAGATATTTGAAAGGACATTTAAAATAAATAAAGAATAGTGAACAACAGGCTGAATAAGTGTACGTTATATGACGCACAAATAACCAACTGAGAACGTGCCTGGTATGTTAACGCAACACATCATGGCAAGAGTCATTCAAATACCTATAACATATAGAACATGCTATACGTTTACCAAACAATCTGTCACTCCCGATCACTGAATCCGTTGAAATCTTCCTCCCCGGTGTCGCCTCTGGTATGTTTCCTTTCTTTCTGCTGCTCGATCGCTGTTTTCTGCTGCATATTTCACTACCTCCGGCTTGTAATCTGCAGTATATGATTACCTTTTCAGTGCCATTTTAGTTCAGCCCTTCTCAGTTTTTAGAAGTTACCGCCAATGTTGAAATAATCCTTTTTAATAGCTACGGATGTAGCAGCAGTTAGCATCCCATGACCCACAATGCACTTCTGCCATGACGCACAATGCACTTCTGCATTGTGCCCCCCCTGCCAAATTCTTATTGGTTGACGTGTGTGACGATTGCTGACGTGTGTGTGACGATTGCGGACATTTGCTTCGTCTCTTACGCGAATGAGATAAATAATATTATTTGATATTTTATGGTAATGTTTTAATAATTTCACACATACTGTAAATCGCTCCGGAATATATATCGCACCCCCGGCCAAACTATGAAAAAAATTGCAATTTATAATCCGAAAAATACGGTACACAGCTTCTCTTCTCTGTGCTGTTTGAAAGTATTTGCCCAGTGAAGAGGAGGAGGGTTGCAGTGCATTATTGAAAGAGCTCATCAGTCATGGCTGTATTTGCATAGTGTTCATTACACTGTTTAAATAGGTTCAGGCAAGTAGCGGGTGAGTCTGAGCAACAGTTTGCCGATACTCCGCTTTGTGTACTCAGCGGCTGTATGTGTGTCAGGTTGGTTGGGGGTGTACTGTCAGCTTAGCCCCTGTGTGTTTACCAACTCTTACACTTGTCAGTCATTTTCAGATTACGTGTGCTTTCCCCAGCTTTGTTTGCTTTGCATTTAGGAGCGTTAATGCACAAGTGTTGTCTTGCTTTGCCACTACCTGTGTGTGTGTGTGTGTTTGCACTGTGCTCACAAACTCTCTCTGTTTCTCATCAAGGTCGGCTTTGATCCTCACCCTCACATGAGAGTTCCTGGAATGCCTCCCAGTCTTACTGGAATCCCCGGTGGCAAGCCGTAAGTGTGTTTGCACCGACTTGCTTGTTTGATTAGCATTGACATATGAGATCTTTAAATAGATCTCATAAATGATTTTAAAAAAACACTCAACTTCCTTTTCTACATGTTCCCTCCCCTTAGCGCCTATTCCTTCCATGTGGCAGCAGACGGACAAATGCAGCCGGTGCCCTTTCCTCCAGATGCGCTAGTAGGGCCCGGTATCCCTCGCCACGCCCGCCAGATAAACACGCTCAACCACGGGGAGGTGGTATGCGCCGTAACCATCAGTAACCCCACGAGGCATGTTTACACCGGAGGGAAGGGCTGCGTCAAGGTGTGGGACATCAGTCACCCCGGCAACAAGAGCCCCGTGTCGCAGCTCGACTGCTTAGTGAGTGAAGGTTGCTCCACGTTTGTCATTGTGCCTAATGTCAACTGACATTAATATCACAAATTCTACTGTATAGAACCGAGACAACTACATCCGCTCGTGTCGCCTCCTCCCCGATGGCCGCACGCTGATTGTGGGTGGCGAGGCCAGCACGCTGTCCATCTGGGACCTGGCCACGCCCACCCCTAGAATTAAGGCAGAGTTGACATCATCAGCGCCGGCGTGCTACGCCCTGGCCATTAGCCCCGACTCCAAGGTCTGCTTCTCGTGCTGCAGCGACGGAAACATTGCCGTGTGGGATTTACACAACCAGACGCTGGTTAGGTAAGACAACACCCGTACCTTCAACTCCATTTTCATATGTTGTGGTACAAAATACAGTTTTTAAGACGTGAGACTTGCTCCCTCGTCCACAGTTGTAAATCATACTAATAGTCTACCACAATAATTGTTTGTACGTTATTGTACATTATTGTATGTGTAAAAGTATTTAATGTATAGTGTTTCAGGACCATTTGAATTTTCAATCTCAACTAAAAAAAATAAATTTCAAATGTTTGTATATATATTTACATTTAAGAAAAACAACACTTCCCCAAATGTATTTATTTAACTTTTTTTTTACTTCAGTAACTTTTAATAATTTATAATATTGCTAGTAGGGATGTCCGATAATATCTTCAAAATGTAATATCGGAAATTATCGGTAGCGGTTTCAAAATTATCGGTATCGGTTTCAAAAAGTAAAATTTATGACTTTTTAAAACGCCGCTGTGTACACGGACGTAGGGAGAAGTACCGAGCACCAATAAACCTTAAAGGCACTTTGCGTGCCGGCCCAATCACATAATATCTACGGCTTTTCACACACACAAGTGAATGCAAGGCATACTTGGTCAACAGCCATACAGGTCACACTGAGGGTGGCCGTACTAACAACTTTAACACTGTTACAAATATGCGCCACACTGTGAACCCACACCAAACAAGAATGATAAACATATTTCGGGAGAACATCCGCACCATAACACAACATAAACACAACAGAACAAATACCCAGAACCCCTTGCAGCACTAACTCTTCCGGGACGCTACAATATACCCCGCCTCTCTAATTGCTAGTCTTTCATTGAATTTAAATACCATTTTAATTCTTACTATGACCCGCCTTTTGTTAATTGGATGGGAGAAATCACGTAGTACTGTAGTTTATCTACTATACATGTAGCTCGAGATGGGTACCAAATTGAGTGCTTTTATATGTACCAATCAAATTTCAGTGGTACTAACAGGTACCAATTACATATGTCCTTTGTTTATCGCGACCAATTGGCTCCAAGCCTGACCGTGGTAAACGTATATCCGCAAAGTAGGATTGTTATTAAGTAGTCAAATATTTTCATAGTTAGATCATATTTAAATCATATTCACAGCCTGCATAATTTCTCTAAGCTAGAAACTGCGAGTGTAAGTTCTTCTGCAAAAACTTGGTCATCTTGACAGTCGCAGTGACGATCATTATTTTTGTTGGTAGCAATCTGTTGTTGCTACCAACAATGCGTGTCCTGCGTTGTCCATCCACATAGCTCAAGTCAAAGTTGTTATTTATGTAACAAGAGTTCATCTCCATTTTGCCCTGACAGCTGCTGATAGTTGATAGCAGTCTTGTTGGAAATAAGTGCTGCGCTGAGTCCGATGCTATGTCCTGCTGTTGTCTGTTGATATTGTTTGCATCAAAGTTTCACCAATGTGGAGATTTGTTTATTGATGAGACAGTAGTTGAAGATGAAGTCCTTCAAAAAGTGTTTCTATGAAAAGTTGAACTTGGTTTCTGCAATGAAGTTACAGTATTGCCAAGATTAGCCGCTTATGTTAAGTGTTTAAACTTCAGTTTCATTTTATATTGAACATGCATCAATACAACCTGGAAAACGAAGTCCTGCTTGGGGAATCTTTATCGATCGCCACATTATAGAAAATAAGACAAACACTGCACTGTAATACCATACAGTATAATACATAATGACACCTAATTTAAGCTTAAAATGTAAAATAGCTTTAATAAAAAACTGATAAAAGAAAGTGATGAAAAAATCTGCGATTTAACGAGGGAATATTTCCACTACCTTTGTTGCACGTCAGGTCACACCCGGTTGCAGACTTGGCACTGGCTCAACCACATGGTATGTAAACAGGTGAATTCATAGCAGACTGCCTCAAGGTAATGTTGCAGTCTTCCTTGCCAACAAAGCAAATATGCCTGATAGAAAACGCTCAAAATGTAAGGCTCCACTGTTCAAAATGTGCCAATTTAAGTTGGATATGCCAAATACATGTTACTGATTAGCATGAGCAATTTTAACACCTCCAGATTTTGATAATCAAAACTACAACTAAGATGCATGTTACAATAAATAAATGATAAATGGGTTATACTTGTATAGCGCTTTTCTACCTTCAAGGTACTCAAAGCGCTTTGACAGTATTTCCACATTCACCCATTCACACACACATTCACACACTGATGGCGGGAGCTGCCATGCAAGGCGCTAACCAGCAGCCATCAGGAGCAAGGGTGAAGTGTCTTGCCCAAGGACACAACGGACGTGACTAGGAGGGTAGAAGGTGGGGATTGAACCCCAGTAACCAGCAACACTCCGATTGCTGACACGGCCACTCTACCAACTTCGCCACGCCACAAACGACTGGTGTGTTGAAAGTACAATACTTACAGTATAAACACTTTGTAGGAGTCATTAAAAGACAAGACTGGCTTTTTCAACTTAAAGGCCTACTGAAAGCCACTACTACCGACCACGCAGTCTGATAGTTTATATATCAATGATGAAATCTTAACATTGAAACACATGCCAATATGGCCGGGTTAACTTATAAAGTGCAATTTTAAAATTCCAGCCACACTTCCGGTTGAAAAACTCCTTTGGATATGATTTATGCGCGTGACGTCACAAAATCCACGGAAGTGGTTGGACCCCATCGACCCGATAAAAAAACCTCTTGTTTTCATCGACAAACTTCCACAGTATTCTGGACATCTGTGTTGGTGAATCTTTTGCAATTTGTTTAATGAACAATGGAGGCTGCAAAGAAGAACGTTGTAGGTGGGATCGATCGGTGTATTAGCGGCTAAGTACAATACTTACAGCAACACAACAAGGACTACTTACTACGCCTAGCCGATGCTTGCCGCCAAACCCACGGATGAAGTCCTTCGTCGCGCCGTCGATCGCTGGAACGCAGGTGAGCACGGCTGTTGATGGGAAGATGAGGGCTGGCTGGCGTAGGTGGAGCGCTAATGTTTTTATCATAGTTCTGTGAGGTCCGGTTGCTAAGTTGCTAAATTAGCCTTACCGTCGTTAGCAACAGCATTGTTAAGCCTTACCAGGCTGAGAATTTTTAACCGTGTAGTTACATGTACATGGTTTAATAGTATTGTTGATCTTCTGTCTATCCTTCCTGTCAGGGGTTTATTTCTTTTGTTTCTATCTGCATTTGAGAACTAGCTAAGTGTGTCACCGATGTATTGTCGTGGAGATAAAAGTCACTTTAAATGTCCATTTCGTGTGCTCGACTCTCATTTTCAAGAGGATATAGTATCCGAGGTGGTTTAAAATACAAATCCGTGATCCACAATAGAAAAAGGAGAGAGTGTGGAATCCAATGAGCCAGCTTGTACCTAAGTTACGGTCAGAGCGAAAAAAGATACGTCCATCACTGCCTCTCTAGTCCTTCACTGTAACGTTCCTCATCTACGAATCTTTCATCCTCGCTCAAATTAATGGGGTAATCGTCGCTTTGTCGCTCCGAATCTCTCTCGCTCCATTGTAAACAACGGGGAATTGTGAGGAATACTAGCTCCTGTGACGTCACGCTACTTCCGGTACAGGCAAGGCTTTTTTTTATCAGCGAGCAAAAGTTGCGAACTTTATCGTCGATTTTCTCTACTAAATCCTTTCAGCAAAAATATGGCAATATCGTGAAATGATCAAGTATGACACATAGAATGGATCTGCTATTCCCGTTTAAATAAAAAAAAATCATTTCAGTAGGCCTTTAATGACAAAGACTACTTCCTGACTACAGCAATACACTGAGATCAAACTGTAAACTAATATTTATTATAGGGCTGTGAAACTTCGGGGACCACTCGATTCGATTCGTGGGGGGAACAATTCAATTTAGAATCGATTCTCAATTCAAAATCAGTACTTTTTTCTTTAACATTAGGTTCCAGTTCTATGATTAATTACGTTCCTCCATAAAATAAATAAACCGCTTTGATACATATTTTTGTTATTTAAAAGACAACTGGTTTTGTTTAATAAAATTCTACCCAAACATTTAATAAAGTGGCTGGACAAGAAAGATTAAAAAAATAAAATTAAAATATTTTGTTTTAATCGATTAAGAATTGTTACAAATCAGAATTAATTTGAAAATGTACAACATTTTTTTGACATCCCTAATTTATTACCACATGTACACACACAAAAGTTTGTACCGTTGAGTTCCAGTATCAATTCTCATGTATCTGTAGACTAGTCGGTTATCAAATATTTGTTCCACACTACTATTTACTAAATGTAAATGTGACACAATGTCAACAAAGCTAGTTGTGACCCAACACTTTTGCATACAACACAAAAGTGGTATGTTTTCCCCTGTGTTGATTTAACTTCCCCGTGTGTGCGCATGTGTACATGTGTTCCCCTGCAGGCAGTTCCAGGGCCACACAGATGGAGCCAGCTGTATTGACATTTCCAACGATGGCACCAAGCTGTGGACCGGAGGCCTGGATAACACCGTGCGGTCCTGGGATCTGAGGGAGGGACGTCAGCTGCAGCAGCACGACTTCACCTCGCAGGTGTGTGTTCGTGTGTGTGCCCGCGCGCTTTTGTTAAGCCCCCTACTTGGTTGTCCCTCAGAAGTGGAAAGTAACCTGCCTAGTGGTTAGAGTGTCCGCCCTGAGATCGGTAGGTTGTGAGTTCAAACCCCGCCCGAGTCATACCAAAGACTATAAAAAATGGGACCCATTATATCCCTGTTTGGAATTGGGGGTTAAATCACCAAAATGATTCCCGGGCGCGGCCATCGCCGCTACTCACTGCTCCCCTGTGGGGATGGGTCAAATGCAGAGGATAATTTCACTGCACCTACACTGCCAAAATTCAGTGTTCAAAAAACAAGGAAAAAAAAAAAAAAATTAGGGGTATTTTACTTGAACTAAGCAAAATTATCTGCCAATAGAACAAGAAAATTCGGCTTGTCAAGACTTTCCAAAACAAGTAAAATTAGCTAACTTCAATGAACCACAAAATACCTTAAAATAAGTATATTCTCACAAATAACAAGTGCACTTTTCTTGGTAGAATTTTTTTTTTGACCTTTTTGCTTAATATGTAGAAAAATATTCTTAAATAAGTAAATGCCAGTGCCATTATCTTGACATATTGATATGCACTCGGCATTTTTTTTTTCATGCTTGAAGTAAGAAATTATTACTCTAAAAAAGTAGTTTTATACTTGTGAGTGTTGATGACACAGCTTTGCAACAGTTGATATTGTAGTTTCAAGCATGTTTTACTCAATATAGGTCATCAAATCTCAGCAACAAGCTGTAACATCTTACTGAGATCATTTAGGACCAAAACCCTTAAAAAAAGTAAAACACTCTAACATAAAATCTGCTTAGTGAGAAGAATTATCTTATTAGACAGAAAATAAGCAAATATCACACTTACTTGAGATATTTAATCTTACTTAGATTTCAGTTTTTGTAGTGTGTGTGTGTGACAATTATTGGCACTTTAACTTTAACTTTAATGTAATTTCTCCCTTCGTTCTCCAGATTTTCTCCCTGGGCTACTGTCCGACAGGAGAGTGGCTGGCTGTGGGCATGGAGAGCAGCAACGTGGAGGTCCTTCACGTGACCAAGCCTGACAAATACCAGTTGCATCTTCACGAGAGCTGCGTGCTTTCTCTGCAGTTTGCTTATTGCGGTAAGCAGCTGTTTTTTTCCGTTCTGCTCTTATAGCCGCTTCACCGCATGACAGCCGTTATTCCAGTTTTTTATTAGTTTGTTAAAACATTAACACAAGACGGCTGTTATCTTTTTCTAGATCAACAACAAAGGCTTGTATAAGTTATGCTTGGAGCAATCACTTGACATTAACTGGTAATTTTTCTGTACCGTCATGTGATGTATGCAAAATCTTGTGGTTAAAGGAGCTATTCAACTCTCATGCATTTATTGACACTTTGGATATGTTACAATTTGCCTAAAAGTGCATGTAAATATGCATTTTATATGTATATATAAATATTTTTTGCAGGTAAATGGTTTGTGAGCACCGGGAAGGATAACTTACTAAACGCATGGAGAACTCCTTATGGCGCCAGCATATTCCAGGTTGGTACAGTATTGCTGTTAAAATATGTTACACTGACAACAATTAAATTATCATCACAGTTTTGCCACAATGTGCTTTAAAGTTTGCGGACTCACTCCATCGCAGAGTTTTGAAAACATATTTTGCAGATTGTTTGGCCCAACTTAAGCATTTTAAGCACAAAAATGGCTACATAAACAAAAAATATCAATTCTACATTAGTATTGGGAACTAGATGAGACCAAACCAATCAGAGAGCAATGTTTAGTATCAGGACCACTGACCACAGCCTCTAGTAGTGTAAACTGTAAAGGTGACTATGTGGGTGTTATTTCATGTGTAGAGGGTAGAGATGCGCGGTTTGCGGACACACCCGCGGTGTCCGCGGGTAATCCGCGGGTCGGGCGGATGAATGACAAAAAAAATAGATTTTAAATAGATTCGGGCGGATGGCGGTTGAACCAATTCGGAAATATATATACATAGTAAATGTATAAAGAGAATCCTTCCTATGTGTCCCAGCAACAAGTGAGCGCTTCTTCAGCGCAGCAGGGCGCATTTTAGAGGGCAGGCGCTCTCGCCTGCATGAATCCTGGCACTGTAGATGCCATTTTATTCCTGCATAGTGCTAAAAAAAAAGTAAGTAGACATACGGTTGGATATGTTAAACGAATTAGTCTACGTTACCTAGGCTATACCAAATAAGACCATGTCTAACCTATATTGAGTTCGGTCAGCTGAATAATTGTGATGGTTACTGTACGTGTTGTTTGGGCGCACTACAATGCAAAGGAATTAAGGCAATTGCGTTGTTTATTGTGTTTTTTTTCTATTGGAGATATACTACTGTGTGTTAATTATTTGGCCTCGCTTTCAAGTGAAGCGCATCTCCGATTGGCTACAATGTAAGGCCTGCTTTGTTTGTCGCGACCGTCTATTTTCATTATAATTCAATTATTATTATTTATTTAATTTATTTTTGTTTAAATAGGGATGACATACATATGTTGTTGTATAATGTAAGTTTGTGCGTGTGATTGACAGCCTAAGGCTTATGAGGCACATTTTTTATTTATTTTTTTATTTCAACTTAAAAACGTATGAGCCTATGCCTACAACATAGGCTATGTGTTTATCTTTATTTTCCTGCCTGTCGTTGACAATGGAGATTGTCTGATATTTTGTCATGGCTGCAGATCAATCAATAAAGGTTCATCTTTGTCGCAAAATTGTTCACTGTTTCACTGTGCACCCCGCCCTCGTCCCTATTTGAGCACTTTAACGTTAACAAGTTAATATTCATTGAAATAAATTCAGAACATTTTTTTTTACCTAACGAAAATATAGGCCTTGTCTTTCTAAAACATTTTTTTAACTTCTTAAAAGCATCGTTCTGCTTGCTGCAACTGCGCACACAAAGTGTGAGGAACGCACTTCTGGCAACAATAGTCAACACTTTCTTCATGGAAATGACAATAATATTATAATAATGATAAATACCGCCCGGGTGGCGGGCGGTTGTAGTTTTGATAAAATGTTGGTTCGGGTGAATGGCGGGTGGATGACGACTTTTGTGATGCGGTTGCGGATGAAATAATTGCCTATCCGCGCATCTCTAGTAGAGAGCTCCATAATGTTAAATAAATGTACCGTATTTTTCGGATTATAAATCGCAGTTTTTTTCATAGTTTGGCCCGGGGGTGCGATTTATACTCAGGAGAGACTTATGTGTGAAATTATTAACACATTACCGTAAAATATCAAATACTATTATTTATCTCATTCCCGTAAGAGACGAGGCGAATGTCAGCAATCGTCACACACACGTCAACCAATAAAAATTTGGCGGGGGCAGTTCATGACAGAAGTGCATTGTGCATTGTGGGTCATGGGATGCTACCTGCTACTACGTCCGTAGCTATAAAAATGGATCATTTCAACATTGGCGGTAACTTATAAAAACTGAGAATGGCTGAACAAAAATGGCACCGAAAAGGAAATAATATACTGCAGATTACAAGCTGGACGTAGTGAAATATGCAGCAGAAAACGGCAAGAGGAAGCGGCGCATACCTTTGGAATTGGCAGAGTTATTTAGAAGCGACACCGAGGAAGAAGATTTCATGGGATTTAGCGATTAGGAGTGACAGATTGTTTGGTAAACGTATAGCATGTTCTATATGTTATAGTTATTTGAATGACTCTTACCATAATATGTTACGTTAACATACCAGGCACGTTCTCAGTTGGTTATTTATGCCTCATATAACATACACTTATTCAGCCTGCTGTTCACTATTCTTTATTTATTTTAAATTGCCTTTCAAATGTCTATTCTTGGTGTTGGGTTTTATCAAATACATTTCCCCCAAAAATGCGACTTATACTCCAGTGCGACGTATATATGTTTTTTTTCCTTCTTTATTATACATTTTCGGCCGGTGCAATTTATACTGCGGAGCGATTTATAATCCGAAAAGTACGGTATTAGGATGTTTTTCAAAGGGCCAAGCTATGGAAAATATTTGATTTATAATTAATAATTTCTGGCCAGGCGCAAAACTAATAAATCTTGAGACACAAGGGATTACTGTAACACTCTTTGTCTTTTTCTATAATAGAATTTTTATAAAAATGTGTAATTCACATTCTCTATAAACCTATGTGTGCACCAGATTTAGCCATCAGCTAATTTCTATCAGTACCGTAGTTCTTAAAACTAAGGATATGTATTGTTTACTTTTTGAACCGCTAGTTACACTGCAAAAAGTCAGTGTTTAAAAACAAGAAAAAAAATACAAAAATTAGGGGTATTTTATTTGACATAAGCAAAATTATCTGCCAATAGAACAAGAAAATTCGGCTTGTCAAGACTTTCCAAAACAAGTAAAATTAGCTAACCTCAATGAACCCAAAATACCTTTAAAATAAGTATATTGTCACTAATAACAACTGCACTTTTCTTGGTAGAAAAAAAAGAGACCTTTTTGCTCAATATGTTGAAAAATATTCTTAAATTAAGTAAATGCTAGTGCCATTATCTTGACATAATGATATGCGCTCTGCATCATGATTTTTTTTTCATGCTTGAAGTAAGAAATTATTACTTTAAAAAAGTAGTTTTATACTTGTGAGTGTTGATGACACAGCTTTGCATCAGTTAAAATTCCAGTTTCAAGCATGTTTTACTCAATATAGGTCATCAAATCTCAGCAACAAGCTGTAATATCTTACTGATTTAGGACCAAAACCCTTAAAACAAGTAAAACACTCTAACATAAAATCTGCTAATGAGAAGAATTATCTTATTAGACAGAAAATAAGCAAATTCCACCCTTATTTGAGATATTTAAAGGCCTACTGAAATGAAATTTTCTTATTTAAACGGGGATAGCAGGTCCATTCTATGTGTCATACTTGATCATTTCGCGATATTGCCATATTTTTGCTGACAGGATTTAGTAGAGAACATCGACGATAAAGTTCGCAACTTTTGGTCGCTGATAAAAAAGCCTTGCCTGTACCGGAAGTAGCGTGACATCACAGGTTGTGGAGCTCCTCACATCTGCACATTGTTTACAATCATTCCCACCAGCAGCGAGAGCGATTCGGACCGAGAAAGCGACGATTACCCCATTAATTTGAGCGAGGATGAAAGATTTGTGGATGAGGAAAGTGAGAGTGAAGGATTAGAGTGCAGTGCAGGAAGCCAGGATGTATCTTTTTTTGCTCTGACCGTAACTTAGGTACAAGGGCTCATTGGATTCCACACTTTCTCCTTTTTCTATTGTGGATCACGGATTTGTATTTTAAACCACCTCGGATACTATATCCTCTTGAAAATGAGAGTCGAGAACGCGAAATGGACATTCACAGTGACTTTTCTCTCCACGACAATACATCGGCGAAACACTTAAGCTACGGAGCTAACGTGATAGCATCATGCTTAACTGCGGATAGAAACAGAAGAAACATGCCCCTGACTGGAAGGATAGACAGAAGATCAACAATACTACTATTACTTCTACTATCAGGAGACACCGAACCAAACCCTGGACCTGTAACCACACGGTTAATGTTGTCCCGCCTGGCGAAGCCTAGCAAGGCTGTTGCTAACGACGCCATTGAAGCTAACTTAGCTACGGGACCTCAACAGAGCTATGCTAAAAACATTAGCTCTCCACCTACGCCAGCCCTCATCTGCTCATCACCACCCGTGCTCACCTGCGTTCCAGTGATCGACGGTGCGATGGAGGACTTCACCACGATCATCGGTGCGGTCGGCGGCTAGCGTCGGATAGCGCGTCTGCTATCCAACTCAAAGTCCTCTTGGTGGTGTTGCTGCAGCCAGCCGCTAATACACCGATCACACCTACAGCTTTCTTCTTTGCTGTCTCCATTGTTCATTAAACAAATTGCAAAAGATTCACCAACACAGATGTCCAGAATACTGTGGAATATTGCGATGAAAACAGACGACTTAAGCTGGCCACCGTGCTGTTCCAAAATGTCTGCTACAATCCGTGACGTCACGCTAGGGTTGGGTATCGAGTATCGATTGGAACCGGGACTAACTTTCCGATTCTCCCGGAATCGTTCAAAAGTTTAAATTTCGATTCCTACTATCGATACCAGTCCGCCGACCGGAAAAAAATATGTCAGCCGAACCGGAAGAAGAAGCCGCTGAACACCAACGAAGAAGCGCCCACCGCCGGAAGTGTTAGCATAGCCGAGCGAGTCAGTCAAGCTCAAGCATGGATAGTGGGCGTCGGCGGTCGAAAGTGTGGCTTTACTTTAAAAAAAAAAAATGAAATAACCGCGAAATAACAGAGCTCCATGTCCATCAAGAAACGAGTGGAGAGAGAGCTGCAGATGTACCAGGACATTCCACCGATACTTATGTCTGACGACCCTGCTGCATGGTGGTGGAACCAACAAAAGACTTATCCTTTGCTGTCAGATCTCGCTTTCTCCTATTTATGCGTTCAAGCTTCTTCCACACCCAGCGAATGTGTATTTTCCACAGCAGGAGACACTATCTGTCCAGAACGCTCACGCATCCTGCCTGAGAAGGCGGATATGGTCATTTTCCTAAACAAGAACTGTCTCTGATTTTATACTGTACCTGCTGCTAATCTGGACTGGGTTTTGCAAGTTGTTTCTTATTGTTTATTTGCTTTTCTGCAGCAGGTTAGCCCATCAGTGGGAGCACGGTAACATTTTTAAGTACCTGCAGCATCATACACTTGTGTGTGGAAATGTGTTTTCATGAGGTTTCCTGCAGCATCATACACTTATGTGTAAATGTGTTTTCATGAGGTTTCCTGCAGCATCATACACTTGTGTGTGTAAATGTGTTTTCATGAGGTTTCCTGCAGCATCATACACTTATGTGTAAATGTGTTTTCATGAGGTTTCCTGCAGCATCATACACTTGTGTGTGTAAATGTGTTTTCATGAGGTTTCCTGCCGCATCATACACTTATGTGTAAATGTGTTTTCATGAGGTTTTCAAAAATAAAGCTCTCTTGAGGAAAGTGTACCCCTGGGAAAATGTATTCATAATTTATAATATTTATATTCAAGTTCATAGATTTGATATTTATATTCTAGTTGAAAACAGCCCTGTGAGGAATTTATAATAAAGTTCATAAAAAGTTAAAAGAATTAAAATTGATGGCGAATGTCAGACTATTTCATTCAGAAAGACTGTAGGTTAGCTAGCTCATTTAAAACATCCTAAACTCTTTTTTGACCCTGCCTCTTAAAAGAATCGGAATCGAGAATCGTCAGGAATCGGAATCGAAACAAAGAATCGGAATCGGAATCGTTCAAATTCAAACGATACCCAACCCTACGCGCAAACGTCATCATACCGAGACGTTTTCAGCCGGATATTTCCCGGGAGATTTAAAATTGCACTTTATAAGTTAACCCGGCCGTATTGGCATGTGTTGCAATGTTAAGATTTCATCATTGATATATGAACTATCAGACTGCGTGGTCAGTAGTAGTGGCTTTCAGTAGGCCTTTAATTTTACTTAGATTTCAGCTTTTGCAGTGTACTAGCACCAACTAGATACTTTTGAAACGGTGCCAGTGCTAGAACGGTTCTCGAACAGGTACTTAAAAAATGTAAAGCAATCACATTTTCGTAAAAAACAAACAAACCAAAAAACCTTGTTTTTTTAATTTTATTGGTACTGCTGCCATCATGGAGCTGAGTTTGGGTGCCCACCCCTACTTAAAACCCTGACTTGACACCAGCTGACATACACTCCTACTCCAATATGTCCCATTTGTCCCAATGTTTCTCTGACCTGACTTGTCTTCTTTCCTCTCTCCACAGTCTAAAGAATCCTCCTCGGTCCTCAGCTGTGACATATCCGTGGATGACAAATACATTGTCACTGGTTCCGGGGACAAGAAGGCCACTGTGTACGAGGTCATCTACTAATGTGGAGTGAAAGCGATTATTCTCCTCTTCCAGAAATGAAGGAAAAAAATGTGTTTCTTTGTACGGAGCTTGAAATCACGGAAAAAAGTCACCTTCATAAAACTTGGAGGAAGGCGGGCGTCACTGGAAGCGGCGGGAACGTGCTGCTGAGGACTGTTCTGGGATCAGCTGTGCTGCATTGATGACGATCATTACTAAAGCGGGACCAGCTCTTGTATGGTAAACACTGAAGTTCCGGCGGGTGAAAATGTGGACGGAAGATGCGAAATGTGGACGGAAGCCAAGAAGAACTCCTTGTCCTTTGACCTTGGAACCAAACGGGCGCACAGTTTGACGTCTCACTGCGAGTCCAACTACGTCCGGATCGATTCATTCCTGCCATTTTGTCCAAACTTTAAACATCTCATCTCGTTCGCCCGCCAGAACGCAACTGAAGACCAAACTTTATTGCTGCAGAAAGTCATTATTGTGCAAGGTAAATTTTCTCTCCAGGTCTTTGATCCGCCATCACAAATTAAATGAGTACATTATTCTAGATTTTTTTTCTCTCAACTCCTGTCACCACACAGTATTGCTGAACAGCAATTTAGTCCAAACTGAATCAACAGCGCCTCTGCTGGTCGCAGCCAAGTACTGCACTTCATTAGCCGCGATTAATCAGCAGTTGATTATACCTATTGGATTCATTCATTTCCTTACACAACTGACCTTTTGATGTAAGCTATATCCGAAAACAAGGTGGTAAAGGAAGCACAATTCCAAAATTGTCCAACCAATACTAAACGACAAAAATGCTCGAAGATGGTCGTCAAGAATGTTTTTCCTGCCCACATAAAAATCCCTGGAAGTCTACAACCTTCTGTTCATAATTCCTCGTATTGTTCAGCGAACGAAAGGCGTTGTGTGCCCATGAATGACAAGCATCAGTGTTGTTAAATCGCAATAATTCCACTTTTTATTTTATTTTTTAAACTTATTTTTGTCCGTTGAATGTTTGTAAAAATGTATATATGTCTTTTTTTTTCTTTTTTCTTACAGGACATTCTTTAGAAAGAGCTTTTTTTTGTACATCTTTTACATGGAAATCAAAATGTGGACCAAAAGAAGCTAAATGGTCTTAATAACAGCTAATCTGAAAGTTTAGATAATAATAAATGGTGTTTTTTTATATATATATATTATAATTGTGTCTTTGATTTTGTGGTTCCCCAAAGAGTAATAATACTTAACATGTACTACCTCAAAAGTACCACCATTACACTGCAAAAACTGAAATCTGAGTAAGATTAAATATCTCAAACAAGGGTGATATTTGCTTATTTTTTGTCTAAGATAATTCTTCTCACTAAGCAGATTTTATGTTAGTGTTTTACTTGTTTTAAGTGTTTTGGTCCTAAATGATCTCCGTAAGATATTACAGCTTGTAACTGAGATTTGATGACCTATATTGAGTAAAACATGCTTGAAACTAGAACATCAACTGTTGCAAAGCTGTGTCATCAACACTCACAAGTATAAAACTGCTTTTTTAAAGTAATAATTTCTTATTTCAAGCATGAACAAAAAAAAATCATGACTTTGACACAATTGTGTCTCATATTAAAACAACTTTGCTGTTTTATTTTCAATGAAACAATAGAAAATACGTACTCTTATAGTAGTACAGTTGTTATTAGTGGGAATATACTTATTTTAAGGTTTTTTGGGGTTCATTGAGCTTTGCTAATTTTACTTGTTTTGGAAAGTCTTGGCAAGCCAAATTTTCTTGTTCTATTTGCAGAGAATTTTGCTTAGTTCAAATAAAATACCCCTAATTTTTGTATATTTTTTTCTTGTCTTTGAACACTGACTTTTTGCTACTACTCGGTATCAGTTTAAATTAGAACATGTGGATTAAGAAAATAAATATTACAGCAAAGGAAATTTCATAGGAATTTAGATTCATATATTCTATTTGCATGATTATCTGTATACGTTTTTATTGTGGTCGGTGCTGCACCTCCATATACGCAGATCACGTGGGTCCATGGTGGGGTCTCGTTTTGCAAGAAGAAGTGCATATAAAAATGACAATAAATGGCGCTTCATATGAAATTTTACAGCATTGTAATCCTAGCACCCTCCTGCTCCGTTACTGAAAATAACATGACAAAGTTCCCTGGACTTTCTGTGGCGCACAGTTTTAGTGCTAACCTTGTTATGTCCTACTTTGAGATGTGTCAGTAAGATTTGTTTGAATTATGTTAAATTTGTTATTCTGCACTAAAATAAGGAATTATCCCTTTCTTTCCCATGAATTTGTTTTAGTACACATGTGTCAAAAAGTATGGAACGCTTCGCATAAATAGAAGTCAGAAAAACATTTAATAGATTAAGCCCCACTTAATAACTTTTCAGTTTTAGTTGATTTTGGCGGCGCCGGTGGACCAAAGCGGTAGTGTTTTGTCTGATATAATCAAACTGACAAGATAACGCCACAATGATTCAGTATGACTGTCAGAATCTACACTACCGTTCAAAAGTTTGGGGTCACCCAAACAATTTTGTGGAATAGCCTTCATTTCTAAGAACAAGAATAGACTGTCGAGTTTCAGATGAAAGTTCTCTTTTTCTGGCCATTTTGAGCGTTTAATTGACCCCACAAATGTGATGCTCCAAAAACTCAATCTGCTCAAAGGAAGGTCAGTTTTGTAGCTTCTGGAACGAGCTAAACTGTTTTCAGATGTGTGAACATGATTGCACAAGGGTTTTCTAATCATCAATTAGCCTTCTGAGCCAATGAGCAAACACATTGTACCATTAGAACACTGGAGTGATAGTTGCTGGAAATGGGCCTCTATACACCTATGTAGATATTGCACCAAAAACCAGACATTTGCAGCTAGAATAGTCATTTACCACATTAGCAATGTATAGAGTGTATTTCTTTAAAGTTAAGACTAGTTTAAAGTTATCTTCATTGAAAAGTACAGTGCTTTTCCTTCAAAAATAAGGACATTTCAATGTGACTCCAAACTTTTGAACGGTAGTGTACATATTTTACTCAAACTTTATATTTGCAGTACTTTTGAGTTTGTTGCATGGCTGGTCGTGTCAGTGTGGTACTGCAAACTACCAAGCTGGTGGCTATTTATTGCTACGAGAGATGTCCGATAATGGCTTTTTTGCCGATATCCGATATTTCGATATTGTCCAACTCTTAATTATCGATTCCGATATCAACCGATACCGATATATACAGTTGTGGAATTAACACATTATTATGCCTAATTTTGTTGTGATGCCCTGCTGGATGCATTAAACAATGTAACAAGGTTTTCCAAAATAAATCAACTCAAGTTATGGAAAAAAATGCCAACATGGCACTGCCATATTTATTATTGAAGCCACAAAGTAAATTATTTTTTTTAACATGCCTCAAAACAGCAGCTTGGAATTTGGGACATGCTCTCTCTGAGAGAGCATGAGGAGGTTGAGGTGGGCGGGGGCGGGATTTTGGGTAGGGGTAGCGGGGGGGGGGGGGTGTATATTGTAGCGTCCCGGAAGAGTTAGTGCTGCAAGGGGTTCTGGGTATTTGTTCTGTTGTGTTTATGTTGTGTTACGGTGCGGATGTTCTCCCGAAATGTGTTCGTCATTCTTGTTTGGTGTGGGTTCACAGTGTGCCGCATATTTGTAACAGTGTTAAAGTTGTTTATACGGTCACCCTCAGTGTGACCTGTATGGCTGTTGACCAAGTGTGCATTGCATTCACTTGTTTGTGTGAAAAGCCGTAGATATTATGTGACTGGGCCGGCACGCAAATGCAGTGCCTTTAAGGCACGCCCCCCAATATTGTTGTCTGGGTGGAAATCGGGAGAAATTCGGGAGAATGGTTGCCCCGGGAGGGGCATTGAAATTCGGGAGGGTTGGCAAGTATGACTGGGAGACGCAACTGCTCTGTACTTCTCCCTACATCCGTGTACCACTCCGTACAGCGGCGTTTTAAAAAGTCATACATTTTACTTTTTGAAACCGATACCGATAATTTCCGATAATTTAAAGCATTTATCGGCCGATAATATTGGACATCTCTAATTGCTACCACGCAAATTTCCGAATGTTAGCTATCATTTTGATTTGAGCATCGAAAGCCACTTACTGATCCAGCAGGAACAGAGACAAGGTATCATCGATCTGTAATCTCTCCTCATCTTTGAGATCACGCCAGCGAGTGAAAGCAATGTTGATCCTTGACTGTCCTTTTATCCGGGTAGCCTCCCTTGTTCTTTTTTGTTTTTGTTTTGCCAGGCAAAACTTTTCTTTTCTTTGGGTTGTTTTGTAGCTTCTGCCATGATAGCAATAATTGCATGAGGCGTTGTTCTTTTTCTTTCAGTTTTCTGGCAGCTCGCAGGCGTTCGCGTCGACTTCCGTCTTTTTAACGTATGAGGAAAGGCGGAGTGACGTATGCCGAAATGCAAGTCAGCACAATTTGTAGTTTTTCACGAGGCAGGGTTCCTGCCACCCTCCTCAAAGGTGCTAAGTGAGAGCGATACAGACCCCCTCAGGCCACGACACAGGTGTCATTCAACTAGTTGCAAGTCTGTGCGTCATCCCCAAAAGTTATAAAAATATTTCATGAAGGTTGAAAAGTTACTTAGTGCTGCTTTAATAGGGGGCTCTCATTTGATCTAGAATAAGTCATAGAAAATACATCAATTAAAATATGGCACTCAAATAATATTCTCGTATTATTTGAAAAACCTACAAATACGTTAATGTTAAAGTACCAATGATTGTCACACACACACACTGGGTGTGGCGAAATTATTCTCTGAATTTCACCCATCCCCCTTGATCACCCCCTGGGAGGTGAGGGGAGCAGTGAGCAGCAGCCGTGCCGTGCCCGGGAATCATTTTGGTGATTTAACCCCCAATTCCAACCCTTGATGCTGAGTGCCAAGCAGGGAGGTAATGGCTCCCATTTTTATCTTTGGTATGACTCGGCCGGGGTTTGAACTCACAACCTACCGATCTCAGGGCGGACACTCTAACCACTTGTTATTAGGGATGTCCGATAATGGCTTTTTGCCGATATTCAGATATTGTCCAACTCTTAATTACCGATACCGATATCAACGGATACCGGTATATACAGTCGTGGAATTAACACATTATTATGCCTAATTTGGACAACCAGGTATGGTGAAGATAAGGTCCTTTTTAAAATTAAAATAAAATAATATAAATAAATTAAAAACATTTTCTTGAATAAAAAATAAAGTAAAACAATATAAAAACAGTTACATAGAAACTAGTAATGAATGAAAATGAGTAAAATGAACTGTTAAAGGTTAGTACTATTAGTGGACCAGCAGCACACACAATCATGTGTGCTTACGGACTGTATCCCTTGCAGACTGTATTGATATATATTGATATATAATGTAGGAACCTGAATATTAATAACAAAAAGAAACAACCCTTTTGTGTGAATGAGTGTAAATGGGGGAGGGAGTTTTTTTTTGGTTGGTGTACTAATTGTAAGTGTATCTTGTTTTTTATGTTGATTTAATAAAAAAATAAAATTAAAAAAACGATACCGATAATAAAAAAAACGATACCGAATATTTCCGATATTACATTTTAAAGCATTTATCGGCCGATAATATCGGCAGGCCAATATTATCGGACATCTCTACTTGTTATAATATATATTTATTAAATGCATTATATGTAGATTAACTACGGTCAAAGTATTGGACAGGACGTCGAAATGTGTAATAAAGTTGTACTTAATATAAGAAAAAAATGGGGATACAAAACGGTACAAACGATCCTTATAACTTGTTATCTGTCATTCATTCATCACCCGTAGGCTCGTAATTCTCATCTCAACAACCACAATGCACCTGCTCCCGGTCTTTTCTAACATCCGGTTTGCCGCAATGCATTGTGGAACATGCAGTCTTTAGTTAACCCTTTGTTAGGCTATTGAGTAAAAACAACTGAATTCAATGTCAGTGTTTGTCAAATAATCAATATCAAATACATGTATGAATCAAATCAATTCCCTTTTAACTCTTTTTAGCTGTAAATATTAATAGATCAATTTAGCAGCAATTAAATCAAACATGCAAATTATGAATGATCATCACACATGAACTATATAACCCATAAGTTACAACATTATAGTTGATAACGTATTAAAAATAGGAAATTATTCCTGAATACCAGAATTTTTTCATTTAGAGCTAAGGTGTCAACAGGGGCGCCGCTAGGGATTTTGGGCCCCATGAAAAGAATCTTTATAGGGCCCCCTGTATTATAATTTCATCATCATTAGGGTCCTCTCTGGGTCCCCCTCCATCATGGGCCCCTAGAATCTGTCTCCTATACCCCCCCCTTTTCGGCGCCCCTGGGTGTCAAACATACGGCCCGCAGGTTTTATCCGGCCCTTGGGATGAGTTTGTTAAGTATAAAGATGAGCCAAAATTTTTGTATGAAAGAAACTGCTGTTCTAAATGCGCCCACTAGATGTCACAATAACAATTCTTAGTAGATGATGCTACATATGTAAAAAAAACAAACAAACAAAAACCACACATGATATTAGTGCACCAGTCGAGGAAAATGAGCAAACTACATAAATAACATCCTGTAATTTGATTGTGATATTATTTTTTAATCTTGATAGATTGAAAATTAACACCAATGAGTTGACTGATGAAAATTATCACATCATTTATTCAGAAAGTATAAATAACGACAAATAAAGATAGAATACTATTAACCGCAACATGCAAGTGTAAAAAAAACCCAACAACAACATTATGATTTGTACATTTTCAGAATGTGCTTGTTCTATTTTTTTAAACAAAGAAAACAATCTGAAGTTGTCTTTATTTTGAAGTTATCGTGCCGGCCCACTTGGGAGTAGATTTTTCTCCATGTGGCCCCCGATCTAAAATGAGTTCGACACCCCTGATTGAGAGCATATTTTACTCATTTTACTTACTTTACCACAATTATGGCGGACGGCGTGGCGCATGTTGGGGGAGTGGCCGTGCCAGCAACCTGGGGGGTTCCCGGTTCGATTCCCCACTTTCCGCCAACCTCGTCACGTCCGTCGTGTCCTTGAGCAAGACACTTCACCCTTGCTCCTGATGGGTGCTGGTTAGGGCCTTGCACGGTGGGTGAATGTGGAAATAGGGTCAAAGCGCTTTAAGTACCTTGAAGGTAGAAAAGCGCTATACGAGCATAACCCATTTACCATTACTTCTGTCGGATTGTGCAAGTGTACCTAATAAAGTGTCCCATCTTTTCTTTCTTTTTTTTTTTTTTTTTTTGTCGAATCTTCTTTTGCCAACACAATGCAGCCTTTTTATCAACATATTTTTTGCCTCTTTTTTTATTGTTGTGTGTTTATTGGCGCACGCAGCCATGGCTTGGATATGAAGCGTGCAGATAATACCAAACACAGCAGCTGTTCAAATCAACTGTGTGTGTGTGTGTGTGTGTGCGTGTGTGTGTATCCATGTGTGTGTGTGTGTGTGTGTTAAATAACCAAGTCCAATCCGCTGTTTAATACTAACACCCACAACAAACAGACTAGCGGTCTCCCTCTCCTCCCTCATGTAAACTGTAAATCTGATTAATTACTGTGAATGTTTAATTCTCCACACACACTCTCACACACACACACACACACACACACACACACACACACACACACACTCAGCAGTATGAGGTGATTAGGAAGCAATTACAGCAGTGGCGGTGACAAAAGTGAAAGCTGATCCTTGGAGGAAAAATGAGACAAAGTCATTGCAAGTTGGAGAATGGGTCGCTGTGAATGACAGCGTTCTCTTTTGATCATCTATGCTGCGTCTCTCCGATACACTAACGGATTATTCCCCGCTAAATCTCCCAAATCCCTAATCCTATTTATCACAGCGCCACAAAAAAAAAAAAAAAAAAAAAAAAAGGAAAAACACTTTGGATTTACTTGTGTGGGTGCACTTGGACTTCTCCTGGGGACAATTTGTCTTTTTCTGCCGCTTATTGTCACAATTGATTTTATTTACATTTGGAAATTGAAGTGTATTTTTAATATTTTTATTAGAGATGTCCGATAATGGCTTTTTTGCCGATATCCGATATTCCGATATTGTCCAACTCTTAATTACCGATTCCGATATCAACCGATACCGATATATACGGTCGTGGAATTAACACATTATTATGCCTAATTTTGTTGTGATGCCCCGCTGGATGCATTAAACCAGGGATGTCAAACGTACGGCCCGTGGGCCGGATCAGGCCCGCGAACAGGTTTTATGCGGCCCGCGTGATGAGTTTGCCAAGTATTAAAGTATTTTGAAAGAAAGAAACTGCTGTTCTAAATGTGTCCACTGGATGTCACAATAGCATTTCTGTTAGGACTAGCAAGAAGTACAAAGTAAAGCGTGGCGTCTTCCTCTCCCTCGACCGAAATGAAACAGAAAAAATCTTGGGTTTTATGTCTTCTGCTTCAAACACATCGTTATTTGGCTCCCTTACTCCCCCATCATGTCTCTGTCAAAAACGAGAAAACTTAACCCCTCTGAATAGTTTTTACCTCCGTTTCTTACGGTTTGTTGAGTTAGCACTGGATTGATACGTGGACATGACAAAGGAGGTATTTGATACCTAGAAGAGTTTACACGTTGTGATTTAGGGCTACATAAATAAACATTGATTGATTGATTGATTGAATCTTTAAAGTTTAATCCTAGCTTTGTAGATACACCGAGACAAAGTCTAAGCTCATTGTTTTTTTTAAGCTGCACCAATTTCCTCAGAATTTTCAACAAACTTGAAGTGATTTGTCCAGAGGATTATCTGTGATTTGTACGTTTTCAGAATGTGCTTGTTCTATTTTTGGCCAAAGTAAAACGAAGAAAACAACCCGGAGTTGTCTTTATTTTTAAGTTATCATGCCATGATTTTACCATTCCGGCCCACTTGGTAATAGATTTCCCTCCATGCGGCCCCTGAGCTGAAATGAGTTTGACACCCCTGCATTAAACAATGTAACAAGGTTTTCCAAAATAAATCAACTCAAGTTATGGAAAAAAAATGCCAACATGGCACTGCCATATTTATTATTGAAGTCACAAAGTGCATTATTTTTTTTAACATGCCTCAAAACAGCAGCTTGGAATTTGGGACATGCTCTCCCTGAGAGAGCATGAGGAGGTTGAGGTGGGCGGGTTAGGTGAGTAGCTGGGGGGTTCTGGGTATTTGTTCTGTTGTGTTTATGTTGTTTTACGGTGCGGATGTTCTCCCGAAATGTGTTTTGTCATTCTTGTTTGGTGTGGGTTCACAGTGTGGCGCATATTTGTAACAGTGTTAAAGTTGTTTATACGGTCACCCTCAGTGTGAGCTGTTGACCAAGTATGCTTGCATTCACTTGTGTGTGTGAAAAGCCGTAGATATTATGTGATTGGGCCGGCACGCAAAGGCAGTGCCTTTAAGGTTTATTGGCGCTCTGTACTTCTCCCTGCGTCCGTGTACACAGCAGGCGTTTTAAAAAGTCATACATTTTACTTTTTGAAACCGATACCGATAATCTCCGATATCACATTTTAAAGCATTTATCGGCCGATAATATCGGCAGTCCGACGTTATCGGACATCTCTACTTATTAGTAACCCTAACCCTTATATGTTCCCCTAGTGCGGGGGTCGGCAACCCGCGGCTCTAGAGCCGCATGTGGCTCTTTAGCGCCGCCCTAGTGGCTCTCTGGAGATTATTCAAATGTATGAAGAATGGAAAAAGATGAGGGGAAAAAAAAATATTTTTTTGTTTTAGTATGGTTTCTGTAGGAGGACAAACATGACACAAACCTCCCTAATTGTTATAAATCACACTGTTTATATTAAACATGCTTCACCGATTCGAGTATTTGGCGAGCGCCGTTTTGTCCTAGTAATTTTGGCGGTCCCTGAACTCACCGTATAGTTGTTTACATAACTTTCTCCGACTTTCTAGGACAGACCTGGGCATTCTGCGGCCCGCGGGCCGCATCCGGCCCTTTGTGCGTCCCTGTCCGGCCCGCGTGAGGCCAATTATAAATTACAAAATAAATTTTATAAAGTATCTATGTCGAGTGTGCAATACAACGGTGCTGCTTTTGTTTTGAAAATCGTTATTTGTATTACTTCCGTGTGGACGTATGCGTGATTGTGAGTGAATGTGAACAACTGCAATTACAAAATAAAGTTGAAAAAACATCTATGTCCTGCGCGCAATACAACTGTGCTGCTTTTATTTTGAATTATTATGTAATGAATTATGTTATGAATTATTTTATAATTATTTATGGGCGTGTGTCTGTGTGTAACCTGCGAGTGAAGGTGCACATGCAGCGACAAGTGATGCACGGTTTACACCCGAGACGCCAAAAAGAGAAAAGTTGATGAGGAATGCCGTGTTTTCAACAAGACATGAACTGCAAAGCAACGTCCCCTCACCTAAGGTGCGTGCCTGCGCAATTGCGCACTGCTCAAGCGTCCGCTGCGCGCAGCAAGTATATGCCGCGCACCAAATCAAATCCCATCTGAATTCTAAACAAAATAAACATATTTATTCTATGGAATTTTGCAATGCAACTTTGAGTGACAGTGACAACAAGCGGCCCTAACGGTGTTCATCAACACCGTTCAATTGAACACCGTTCAATTATTGTAACGTCTATCGAGATGCTTCGAGGACAGGAATTATATCGATCACTTTATTGAACAAAACTGTTTATATTCGGACATAACCACACCAAAAACATGAGTAAAACAATTCTATCTCGAAAAACTAGTCATTTTCTGCCGTACAAACCAGGCCAAAACCAACTTGTCATCTGTCACCAACACGCATAGCACTAAACCACTGGTGCGTTTAAGGCCACACAAAAAGTCGGACAACTCAAACACCACACAAAGTTACACTATGACTCCTCAGTGATACGTGTGCTTATTTTACTGTCATTTATTATTAATGTTAATTTATATATATTAGTCATGGAATGCTGTTACACACACTATGTTGAAGTATTACTATTATTATTATTATTATTATTATTTATCTTACGGTATATATCAAAAATAATATTGAGCAAAATTTAATTGAAATATTGTCGATGTGGCCCTCCAGCAGTGCTCGGGTAGCTCATGCGGCCCCCGGTAAAAATTAATTGCCCACCCCTGTTCTAGGACGTGTTTTATGCCACTTCTTTTTCTGTCTCATTTTGTCCACCAAACTTTTAACGTTGTACATGAGTGCACAAAGGTGAGTTTTGTTGATGTTATTGACTTGTGTGGAGTGCTAATCAGACATATTTGGTCACTGCATGACTGCAAGCTAATCGATGCTAACATGCTATTTAGGCTAGCTATATGTACATATTGCATCATTATGCCTCATTTGTAGCTATATTTGAGCTCATTTAGTTTCCTTTAAGTACTCTTAATTAAATGTATATCTCATGACACATGTAATAAGGCTTTTAATTTTTTGCGGCTCCAGACAGATTTGTTTTTGTATTTGTGGTCCAATATGGCTCTTTCAACATTTTGGGTTGCCGACCCCTGCCCTAGTGTCCAAATAACTCTAAATTAAGTCTTTGTTACTTACAATATGTTCTCCATACTAAAGTGTTGCCAATAATAGTTATCATTAATTGACATATGTCATATATTGACATTTTATTTTATTTTACATATAATTTTAAAGTCTTTTTTTGGCAAATTTTGATGCAATTGTTTGTGCCGCTTTGAGGGCAAATCACCATACACATGTATTTATTTATTTATTTTAGATAATATTTGATATCTATTTTCAAGATGGGGGTTTTCCACTATGAAATATACAGGTGTTTTTATTTTGTAAATCTTCTTTTTTTTTTTTATTGACATCTAGCATCAGACATTTCTATCCATTACATCAGTGGTTCTCAAATGGGGGTACGCGTACCCCTGGGGGTACTTGAAGGTATGCCAAAGGGTACGTGAGATTTTTTTTTAAATATTCTAAAAATAGCAACAATTCAATAATCCTTTATAAATATATTTATTGAATAATACTTCAACAAAGTATGAATGTAAGTTCATAAACGGAACATCAAATCAAGTAGGCGTTTCCATTCAGTACAATGCAACAATGAAATATTCAATGTTGACAGCTAGATTTTTTTGTGGACATGTTCCATAAATATTGATGTTAAAGATTTCTTTTTTTGTGAAGAAATGTTTAGAATTAAGTCCATGAATCCAGATGGATCTCTATTACAATCCCCAAAGAGGGCACTTTAAGTTGATGATTACTTCTATGTGTAGAAATCTTTATTTATAATTGAATCACTTGTTTATTTTTCAACAAGTTTTTAGATATTTTTATATCTTTTTTTTTCCAAATAGTTCAAGAAAGACCACAACAAAAGAGCAATATGCTGTATTTTACTTCCTTATCTCTTTTTTTCAACCAAAATTGCTTTGCTCTGATTAGGGGGTACTTGAATTAAAAAAATGTTCACAGGGGGTACATCACTGAAAAAAGGTTGAGAACCACTGCATAACATCATACTCACATACATCATATATCTGCCCTAAATGTCAAAATATTTTTTGTTTATATCCCAACCATACCACCCCCACCCCCAAAAAAGAAAGAAACAGCAAAAAAACTAAGTAATATCTACAAATACATCAATTAAATAAAAAAAAAAGAAATAATAATACATTAATAATAATAATAATCAGAAATTTAAAAAATATATATGAACAGATATATATATATATATATATATATATATATATATATATATATATATATATATATATATATATATATATATATATATATATATATATATATATATATATATATATATATATGCATATAGGGAGTAATCCTTTTTATTTTCTGTTTATTTTTCAACAAGTTTTTAGATATTTTTATATCTTTTTTTTCCAAATAGTTCAAGAAAGACCACGACAAATGAGCAATATTTTGCACTGTTATACAATTTAATAAATCAGAAACTGATGACATAGTGCTGTATTTTACTTCCTTATCTCTTTTTTTCCAACCAAAATTGCTTTGCTCTGATTAGGGGGTACTTGAATTAAAAAAATGTTCACAGGGGGTACATCACTGAAAAAAGGTTGAGAACCACTGCATAACATCATACTCACATACATCATATATCTGCCCTAAATGTCAAAATATTTTTTGTTTATATCCCAACCATACCACCCCCACCCCAAAAAAAGAAAGAAACAGCAAAAAAACAAAGTAATATCTACAAATACATCAATTAAATAAAAAACAAACAAATAATAATACATTAATAATAATAATAATCAGAAATTTAAAAAATATATATAAACAGATATATATATATATATATATATATATATATATATATATATATATATATATATATATATATATATATATATATATATATATATATATATATATATATATATATATATATATATATATATATACACATACATACATATATATATATATACGCATATAGGGAGTAATCCTTTTTATTTTCTGTTTATTTTTCAACAAGTTTTTAGATATTTTTATATCTTTTTTTTCCAAATAGTTCAAGAAAGACCACAACAAAAGAGCAATATTTTGCACTGTTAAACAATTTAATAAATCAGAAACTGATGACATAGTGCTGTATTTTACTTCCTTATCTCTTTTTTTCAACCAAAATTGCTTTGCTCTGATTAGGGGGTACTTGAATTAAAAAAATGTTCACAGGGGGTACATCACTGAAAAAAGGTTGAGAACCACTGCATAACATCATACTCACATACATCATATATCTGCCCTAAATGTCAAAATATTTTTTGTTTATATCCCAACCATACCACCCCCACCCCAAAAAAAGAAAGAAACAGCAAAAAAACAAAGTAATATCTACAAATACATCAATTAAATAAAAAAAAAGAAATAATAATACATTAATAATAATAATAATCAGAAATTTAAAAAATATATATGAACAGATATATATATATATATATATATATATATATATATATATATATATATATATATATATATATATATATATATATATATATATATATATATATATATATATATATATATATATACGCATATAGGGAGTAATCCTTTTTATTTTCTGTTTATTTTTCAACAAGTTTTTAGATATTTTTATATCTTTTTTTTCCAAATAGTTCAAGAAAGACCACAACAAATGAGCAATATTTTGCACTGTTATACAATTTAATAAATCAGAAACTGATGACATAG